>NC_084819.1:12472470-12772470 GCF_963583255.1 Pyrus communis
CTGATGTTTGGCATTACAATGTTGGGAAGAATGATCGACTCAGAACCATACGTTAGGGAGAATGGAGTTTCATCGGTTGCTCGTCTTTTGGTGGTGTGATATGCCCATAGAACACCGGAGAACTCGTCTGGCCACTTGCCCTTCTTGTCGGAAAGGGTCTTCTTAAAGCAATTGAGGATAGTCTTGTTGGACGCCTAGGCCTGCCCGTTGCCCTACGAATACCAGGGTGTGGACATATGCTGCTTGATGCCATATTTTTTGAAGAACTTCGCCAAGTCTTTCCCTACAAATTACGAACCATTTTCGGTGACCATGGAGTATGGGATGCCGATACGGCAGATGATGTTCTTCCATATAGTGTTCTAAGTCAGTTTGGGTAGTTGTAGTCATGGGTTCGGTTCGACCCATTTTGTGAAGCAGTCGGTTGCTATGATCATCATGCATCTGCCTTTAGTGGCAGGCGGCATTGGTCCTACCAAGTCGATCGCCCACTACATGAATAACCAAGGGCTCGTCTGCAGGTGGAGTTTGTTGGCAAGTAGTGCGGGCACAGGCTTGAAGCGCTGGCAGCTGTCGCACCTTTGTACATACTCATTGGCGTCTTGATGCATGGTTGGCTAGTAATAGCCAGCGTTGAGAGCTTTTTGTGCAAAGAAGCGGCCTCCAAAGTGGTTTCCACAGACACCTTCGTGGATTGATCTAAGAATCTTTAGGTTGTCAGCAGGTGATAGGCAGCGGAGATGTTGTTCTCAAAAGGATATTCGAACGAGGATGTCGTTCCATATATATTAGCGCACTGCCTTCATCTGGAGCTTTTTGGACTCCAGTCTGTCTGCAATGAGCGTTCCATTAACTATGTAGTCGATGACAGGATCTTGCCAACTCGGGATTATGTTGATCTGCGCCACCTCGACTGCTGGTTCCTCATCTATGCTTGGCTTTTCCAAGTACCTGATTAGGATGAAGCGCATGAGCTGATAGTCTAGCATGGAGCCTAGGCTTGCTAGTGCGTCTACGTGGGCATTTTCTGCTCATGGAACCTGAGTGAGTGTGTACGCCTGGAACGTTGCCAACTATTTTCGTACCTTCTCAAGGTATCGGGCCATCCTTGGATGCTTTGATGCGTACTCCCCTAAGGTTTGGTTGGTGATCAGCTAGGAATCGGAATAGATCGCAAGCTTCTTCACCACTAGGTCTTTCGCCAATTGGAGACTTGCTAGTAGAGCTTCATACTCTACTTCGTTATTTGACGCCTTGAAGTTTAGAGTGATAGCCTGCTCAAGCATTGAGCCGTCCGGAGTAGTGAGAACTAGGACTACTCCCGATCCTTGGTAGTTAGATGATACATCGACGTGCAAATGCCAAAAATCTCCATCAAGTGAGGCTGGTGCAGCTAAGGCGTGCTCGGGTACCTTTTGGGTGTTTCGGGGTTAGTTGTTGCGTGCGTCGAAACATTCGCCAGTTTTTACGCCTTTAACATCGTGCGTCTGGGCTGTGTGGAATATCATGTCATGACGATGACTGCGTACATTTGAAGGTATGGCTTGAGCTTCTAGGTTGCAACAACTAGCATCAAAATCAAAGTTTTGATTTTCGGGTATTTGGCTTTCGCATCGATGAGAGCTTTGGATGTGTAGAATACATGCAGTTAGCCCCTCAACTCTTCTTGAATGAGGGCAGAGCTCATTGCTATTTCAGATACCGCCGTTTAGACGCATAGATCATCCGTTGCTTTCGGGTTAGATTGCGTCGGTCAGTAGGTCGCATGAGGAATTAGCTGAGTGTAGTTGTTCGTCAGGTCAGACCTTGGATCTCCTTCAGAGTAGTGGGGGATTTCATATCCATGATCGTTTAGATCATCTTTGGATGCGCATTCAGCGTGGTCTGACCACTACTTAGGATTAAGGAAAATGCGTTCAGCGTCTTCTTCGGGTTTCCATCCTAATTCATCTGCCAGGGCATTGTCGACCTTGACGCCATCTTCATGTCCTGCCTTCTGTGATTACTATTTGGTGGAGGTATAATCCTCTTTTTGCACTTCAGTTACTACTTCTGGGGATAAAGATTTCTTTTTCGTCTCCTTAAGAACTTGTACAGCGCAACCTGGACATGTCCTGGTCGTCTTTAATCTATTTGACTACTTCTTCCGGGATGCGAAATCGGATTTTCTGATACTCGATCGAGGTCATAGCTCCAATCTTCACTAGCCAGGGTCGGCTTAGTATCCCGTTATGGGGAGATAGGTTGTTGACGATCATGAAGGTCTAGGATGAGACAATCGGTGGGCTGGTTACGTCGAGTGTGATAGTGCCAATAATGGTTGGGGTAAGTCCGTTGAATCCGATCAAGACCGCCGCCTTGCGTTAGATCGTGTTTTCCAGGCCTATTTTCTGGATGACTGACAGTTGTAGAATGTTGACTGAGCTGCCGTTGTTCACCATAACTTTGTTAACGATGACGTGGGCCAATTGAACAGAAATCACCAAGGCGTCGTCGTGGGGAAAGTCAATTCCTTCAACGTCCTGTTCAATGAAGTCGACGATTGTCCAGTACATCATCTATGGCTTGGATCTGATAAACCGATTTCGCCTGCTGGATTTTCCTTTTCTTGAAGTTGTTAGTGGCCCTTAGATACTCTGATTCGACGAAGATTCCGTTAATTTGGATTGTCTTGGTTGCGGGTTCGGCATCGACATCTGGTCTGTTGACATATTGGTCGCTTTGGTCGGGTAGCTGGTTTGTTGACATACTGGTCGCATTTGCCTTCCTTCATGAGCTGCTCAAGGTACGTTTTCCACATGGTGTAGTCCTTGGTTGCGTGCCCGGGACTTCTATGGAATACGTAGTACTTTGTCTGGTCCTTCTTGGAGGTGTTCCCCTTCATGGGTGACGGCAGGTTGAACCACGGTTTCACCTTGAGATTGTGAAAGATCTGGTTGATTAGGACCAAGAACTTGGTGTATGTCTTGGCCGCTGCACCTCCCTTTGATGGGGATCGGTCCATTTGTTTGTCTCCTGGCTTGCTTTTGATGTTGAGTGATTTACCGCTAGCCTTCTTCTGAGTTAGTTCCACGTCTCTGCACGGCTACTTAGGCTGCTTCTGGGAGCGCTTTTCTGCCAAAGCATAAGAATTTTCTAGGGACAAGTTCTCGCCCATAATCAATTCTCCGAAATATGGGTGATCCGTTAGGAGCCCTTTTCAGAAAGCTGAGTATGCGATGCTATCATCGCATCCGTCAATCTTCGCACTCTCCGTCTTGAATCTCTTGATGTAAGTACAGAGTGACTCATTCGGGTCCTTCTTCATGTTGAAGATGTGTTAGACTTTTTTTTAATCGAGCGGTAGGACAAATATTCCTTAGTGAAAATCAAGGAAAGTTCGTTGAAGTTCCGGATCGAACATGGCGGCAAGGTGTGGAACCAGTCTTGCGGCCCCTTGGAGCGTCATGGCAAAGATCTTGCACATAAAAGCATCATTGTTGGCGTAGAAGGTCATAGCACTTCGATAGTGCATCAAGTGTGTATCTGAATCTTCATTTCCTTTAAACAAGGTAAAATGTGGTGGGCTGAACTTCTGTGGTGGCTCCGTCTGCTCGATCTCGTCTACAAATGGTGACCTGCTCAAGTTGGCCACGTTTCTTCGAATGGTATCATCAGTAGTATCAATGCGCTGGAATCCGCATAACTACTCTGCTGTGAGCCTTTGTACTTCCTCATGGAGTTGCGCCTGGTGAAGCAGTAAAGCCTCCAACTGCCCTCGATGTTGACCTATTGGTCTATGTTGTTCTTCAGCATGTTCTGCTTGTTTATGCCGCTGTTGCTATGCACATAGTTCATCCTGTGCTACTCGTCGTCGCTCTGGGCGGGGGCTACTAGTGGAACTTGAGTTGGATTGCTCACGTGCTCTTTTCTGGACGTCAGGTGGTTGCCTACTCTGTTGCCTCATAGAAGGATCTCCTTGTGGACCTAGCCTCGTGTGGATGATTCACCTAGAATATCTTGAGTACTCGTCGGAGTACACTGACTCATGAGCCGAGTCGGGAATGAAGGCTTTGTTGGGTATCAAGGTGAGAAAAGATGTTTCCCCAAGGGCCCAAACGAGAGTGCACACTACCCGAATGCAAGGTTCTTGGCTGGCTGAGCGGATTTTTGCCAAGACATCGTTGGAATGAGTCACGTTCTTTCACCCTTGTCTTGCTTCAAGACACCTCATCTAAGGCACGCTACATCTCGATGAACTTGAGGAGTTGGTTCACCAAGGTGGTCAACTGCGCAAGGGTGTTCGTCAAATTGGAGACCTGCTGGGGCAGGTAGTGCTCGCCATTTGGATTAGAAGAGCCTGGATGATGGCCGTCTCCATGTATGGTGGAAGTGTAATGGACTGCAGGTACAAAATTCAGGCCCAAAGCGAGCATTCCTGCAGAAAAGTGGGGAATAAGTAACCTTGAATCCATCGTGGGTCCGGTAGTCGGAATCTGGATCGCTGGAGGTGGCCTTGGAATGGATTGGGCCGCGAGCCAGGTCATGAGGTGCATTGTTCCGGCGTCTGCTCGTCTTGGGCTTGCATAGCCATTGGGCTGCCATATCTTAGCCTTCTAGATGAGCGGCTTGGGGCTGGGCCCATTGAGCTGTTTGGCTGACAGTAGCTACTGCGTTGGACTGGGCCTCCTGCCCAGGGCTTGCCATGGCAGCTGCCAAGTTCTGAACCTCCTGCTTAAGGTTTGGTAGGGTGCGGCGTTGCAAGGCCAGCGGTGGTGGGAGTGGCGCAGTGGCTTGGTGGCCTTGCCATGGCTGTTGGGTCACGATAGTAATGGTAATGGCACGGCTCTGTGGCGGTGAGGTTCCTCCTGCCGTCGTGTTAAGCCTTTAGGACCTCCGTCGTGGAGCTATGTCCTCGTCTCCACTCTTCAGTCCAAGTCCTTCCATGTACGGGGTTCTGTTCGTCGTAGTTTCTAAATTTCCTACCATTATATCCTTCCTCCAAGGATTGATCAAGAAACTTTTCTAGGAAAAATTAATTGATATGACGTGTGAGAAATTCAACGTAACAAAAAATTCAAGAAACTAATGCGAGAGGCTTCTTTGAGTATTTTGAATCAGCTCTCAATGAGAGCACCAATTTGTCGATGCAAATTTTCGTCGTCTTCAGTATTGACAGAAATGCACTTGCAAAACAATCAACACATTTGATCAAAAACCTAAGCCTCACGCGCCCACGAGGTGGGGGGGGTTAGGTCAACGGATTTCCGATGCCTAAGTTAGTTTCTCTGAGAGATTAAAGTGTTTAGGGCTTTTTACGGTTGCAAAACCTCTCAAAAATTGGTAGAATATGGGTTATTTATAGGGCTAGAGCCGGCCATATAGTGTTTAATAGAGAGATATTCTCTAAATATTCGCAAGATATTTAATAGGAAATAATATCTTGAGATAATGGGGTAATTATCCCTAATTGATTTAAATTAGGATTACTTACTTGATTGTAGTCAATCTTCAATTAGGAATGTATTAAAGATAGGATTTGGATAATTAATCTTTATCTTTAATTCCTTGCCAAGGGGAGGTGAGTTGTGGGCAGTTGTGTTCTGCTGCTGAGCCCTCTAGGGATGTAAGCTGCGCGTGGGAGCATCTGAGAAACATGCCCATTTATTGAGGGCAATCTTGTCCTTCTTGAATAAAAGTTCACGTGTCACCTTTAGAATATTTGAGATTATTTTAAGCTCCACAATATGCAAACAAAAATCTGAAAAACAAAATAATAATCATAAATGTTGCAAAACTCTCAAGGAGAGGAAGATCCATAAAAATTAATACATCTAATGTTGCAAAGACTATTTGAGAAATGAAAACTAAAGCATGAGTCTCTATTGTTCCGAAAACTCAAGATTCAAAGAGCTAGATAGCTTCTAAAACATATATTATGGGATAGTGTAAAAACTATGCGTCTATCAAGACACTGTTAAGAAAGACATCACGGCTCTATAAGAGATTTCTTCTTGAATGTACGCTACAACCGTTTGGTAGTTTGGTTGCTAATTTGATAAGGTTGAACGGAAGATTTTAAGTTTGACTTTCATAAATGGTAGGTCTTAAGTTCGACTCTCATTAAATCACAAGTTATATACAATTTTTTATTAACTTATTATATGGTTTAACCCAACTATAAATCTCATTATAATTGTGTAAAAAACAAACTCAACGATTTGTTTGCTCAAACTATTCTTTATTTCTAGAGAAGGCTATAAAAAACCTCAATCAAATGATCGTTTTGCGAAAGATACCTCCTTTTGTCCAAGTTACGTATCAATTATCATGGCTTGATGAACAGACATGGGGCCACTTCATCCTTGTGTGGGCCCTGGGGTCTCATAGGGTTTGGACTTGGGTGGGACCCAAGAGTGCGAACTATATGTAGTCTATACAATGGTTGGGTTCTTGGCTTCATGCACCCCAACCGAATTGTCACTTGAGCTCCGGAAGAGGTATAGCCGACTTTTAATAGAGTGGCCAGTTAAATGAGCATTTTGGTTACTTTAACAAAAATATGTAGAAAAATCAAATTCTAAAAAGCTAACTAAATAACTAGTTATCTTAATTTTGTAAACAGTAACTAATTAAATTTAACAAAAATAAGAAAGAGTTAAATTTTTGCTAAACATTAAAAACTTAAAATTTGTATTGTTTGTAGACTTGAAAAAAAAAGAAAAAAGACTCGGGTTGTTAAATTAAAATAAAATAAAATAAAAAACTAAAACGAACTTAATTTTTTTTAAATAAATGATATTATCTAAACTAAGAAAAGGATGTGAGTTAAGCCTCATAATAAGTTAGTAATAATATGGCTCAAATTTGTCTTTAGCGAGAATCAAACTTCAGGTCTCTTATTTACAAATGAAGAGGAATACCACGAGATCGTAATACTAATTGACATCATATTTTAACTTAACTTAAAATAGCTAGTATTGTTAGAACTGGTGGCTAACCAAATTAAGAATCGATTCATTTAACTAATTATAGAAACAAATATTTAACTAATATTGTTAGAGATGCTCTTGACCGGTCTGACCATCCCTCCATTTAATTTGTGGGATGCATTTACCCAATATATGTTCTGTTTATTATAATTTGCTCCTTTTGCGGCCACAAGTACCAACCATGAATGCATGTTTCTTAAAATTCTCATGCCCTCATGCGTGCTTCTGCACAATGTTTCTGGTCTGTTGTATGTTCAAGGAGTTTTTACTCTTATACATATATGTATACACACACACACAAACTTACATAAGCAACTGCATAGATTTTGAATTCTGGATCTCTGTTGCATTGTGACAGTATATAACGATCAATGCCTTCAAAACTAAATTCCATCGATCCTTTTATTTTATGACAAAAAAACTGGGGATATTGGATTCAATTTGTGAAGGAATAATATATCATATGTTTAATGGATCCTATTCTTATTTATTCCTTTATATTTTGTCTTCTGTCAAAATATTAAAATGATTATGTTTATACCCGATCGTTCACTCGGCCGATAGGTTTGGTGCTGTCAGATTAGGAGAAGGTCAAGATAATTTTTAGTAACTTTTTTAAATATTATTGTGGTTTTGATTATAATCTTGGAAATTATCTTGAATTTGCTTGAGGATCAGGTTTGGCTTCTGGATGGAGGGAGTTTGAATTAATTGTATAATAGCACTAGGTTGAGAGTCCTAGTTGATGATGGAGTTTCGGCCAAGAATATTTCGAATATATTCAGAGACTATGCTAAGGAATTAGAATATTATCATAATTTTACCATTCAGCATATCATTTGGGCATCAAGAAATTCATCTCTATATATACAAGGGGATTTGCAATGTTGAGATGCCCCTTCAACTCAACATACAACTCAAACACTCTACGCGAAAATCCTCGGTCTACGCAAAACCCTTCTCACACCCCTGAGAAAAACACTAACTATCCTAACCCTTTTGCTAACACATCTTCACTCCCGCCAACACATCTTCAGTTCAGGATAAGTTAACAACACTATGTTGGCAAGCAGTGACATCTTTAGTTCGAATAAGTGAGCAACACTGAAGTCGTAGAACTAGACGATTTAGGAGCATCTTCAGTTCGGACAAGTGAACGACACTACTTTTGGTTGGTTGTTAATCTATTTAAGTCTCGGCCGGTGAAGAGTTTCTAACCTTTTTCACCTTTCATTAAACGAAGTGAAGTGTTCTATGATTGGTTACTCTCAGTGTATTTTGCAGTTTGACATTCAGATGGTCGAACCATTTTCACCATAAAAATGATCATCTCCTTTGAATATCTATGCCCCTACAACCTGATCTCGGCACACCTATATTTTTATGAATATATTCGAGGCAACCAAACCTAGTGCAAGAGATCCTAAACTTCGAAGTGATCTAGGCAACCTTGTCTTTAGGTTCCAGAACCCAAGACCGAGATGTGTTCCTTCCTTAACCGTAATCACTCAAGTATAGAAGTGAGTAGCTCATTCAACATCACCACCACCACATCTATTCTACTCGTCTGATCGAGCTCGATTAGAAGTTGGCACTCCTTCATTCACAAGAAGAACGTAGTTAGCTCATAGTTTCTCGGCATGCGCGCCACGTAGACATTTTAACTTTTAAGATCAACAAATTCATAAGAAAAAAAAGAAAGAAATATAAAGATGATACAACTATGGTTGAGAGTCGCTTGATTCTTGCTTATCTTAAATCTTAATTGAAGTGGTATTTTTTTAATAACAAAAAATACAGTGATATATTTTGAATCAAATGATGAGTAATAAATTGGAAGAGTGATGCTATGGAGATTAAATTGTGCAAGTCAAATGATGTGGCTGTTGATGATTGGATTATTAACTAAGTGTCGGTTAACATGTTTATTTCTAATTGGTAGTGGCGAAGCCACGTGATGGCGAGGAGTGGCGATCGCCACTCCCCTCGCTGGAAAACACGACTGGAGTGTTGGTTCAGCCCTTCCCCTCGCCGGAAAACCCAACTGGTTTGGCCCACTACTGTTGTCGGTGATCTGGTTCTGTTGCTGTGTGACAGAGTTGTTTGTTTGTTTTTTTTTTTTTTTTTTTTAAACATCCAAGCTGCCGGAATCTGGGATGGGTTTGGTTATGATTGTGTGATGCGGTGTTGCGTTGCTGGTTTGGTTCTGGCTTTACGGAATCTGCGTTTTAATTTTTTCTTAAAATACCCAAACCAAATGACGTCGGTTGGACTTGGGGTTTAAAAAAATAAATAAAATGGTGCGGTTTGTGGGAAAGTGTGGTGCCAATTAGAGATTGAGGTGTGGGATTGTGCGGACCGCCTGATGAAATTCAAGCACCCCGCAATTTGTATTTTGAATGAAGATAATCAATTTTTTTTATTCTGGTCTCATCTAAAACGAAAACTATAAGAAAATAAATACAAAAAAGTTAACGTAAAATCAAATATAAATTTACAAGGCATCATTTTTATTTAAACCAGGTGAAAATATGAAATTTTATATTTCATTTGTAAATTTTCTATGCTAAGTGGCAAAGGTTTTCAATGAAAATTGACTATCCTATAAAATATGGGTGAAAGTTGTCTAAATTTTTTTAAACCTTTTACGCTTTTAAATTTCGCCCATTCTCTTGACAATTCCTGGCTTTGTCACTGCCTATTGGTGACATATAATTTGATTTGTAAATATGGTTAAAAATTTGGTCTCCCTAATATTATTTAAATTAAAATAAAATTCATAACTTATGAGATTCGAATATAAAAGTCTAAGACCTCTTTGTAACAAAATTATGAATAAAGAGGGATATACTGTTAAGTGACAAATGGCATGATGAACTTTGTTTTATCTTCTCTTGTGAAAAAATAAGTGATATAGGGAAGGTTACAAGTGCTTGGAAAAGACTTCTTTAGAGCAATTCCATCCCTAAAGACTTTGCGCCAGCATCCAGTGCATTTATCCACTAAATGAACAATGATAGACCCCAATGAACAATAATAGGCCAAGAGCATCTCCACCCTTAAAACTTAATAGCCTAGTCAATTTTAATAAAATATTATTAATTTTTATTATAAAATAATAATTTAAATTATTAAAATATTATCAATTTTATTAAACCCCAATCCATCACTCCCACTCCCCCTCAAAACCTCACCATGTCGCGCCGCTCCTGGAACCTCCCTCTGTATCTCTCTCTCTCTCTCTCTCTCTCTCTCTCTATCTCTATCTCTCTCTCTCTCTCTCTCTCCCCCCATTCGGATTTAAGGAGCTCTTCCGGTCTTCCCCACAGAAAAATGAAACACCGCAACAGCAGTAAGGTTCCTCGGCCCACCTTTTCCATCCTCAGCTGGTTTTTCCCGGAAAATCATCCAAACAGCCAACAAATCTCACAAAAACCAGTTTTTCCTCATGGGTTCTATTGGAAGGTGGCCTTTTTCTATCCAAATTTTCAGAAAATTAATTTCTTGAGCTTGGTATTGCAAATTGTGATATGGGTTTTTCTTGGTTTGCCGGGTTGCTTTCTGGGTTTGTTTATCGTTGTTCTGTCGGAATCGGAGGTTGTCACGGTTGGCCAGCTGATGTCAGATAGCCCGGCATCTGGGTCTGTCGATTTTGAGCCGGTTTCTTGCCTGGCTTAGGCTGAGTGCTAGCCTATCTGCTGGGTTGGAGGGGAAAGCCTGGGTGCCGGGCCATTTTTTTGGCTGGGTGCCGGCCTATCAGTTCCCCGGTGGAACTGCTCTTAAGCATATCTTCAATATGAAAAAATATACTCTAAAATTGCTCTAGATTACCATGAACCACGTCATTGAATCCCTTTTCTACCCAATGGTCACTCTTGGTAAGATTAGGTTACATCAATGTGCTTCAAATTCCATTCAGCTAACGCATGAATTAAGTTGTTAACTAGTTTGTGTTTCTTATAAAATCTACTTCCAACATTTGGTTGACTTTTGATCCTTAAATTTGCAAATCTAGCAAAAATAATGAAAAATTAGCCCCTCACATGTTTACTTAATTTCAATTTGTTATTGTTGCGCACTAGATCATTTTCAAGTGTATTTTGATCAATCCATGACCTCTAGATGACTTTGGACTAAGAAACTCATTGAGTACAAGTATTCGAGAGAACAGAAAATTTGTCCCACAAACTTTAGTATTCTTATTCCAAGTCATACGGGGTTTAAATGTAAAAAAAAAAAAAAAATTATTTGAAAAAGGGCTCACATGCATTACTAATGATATGTTTTAACTAATTTTAAGCAAAAAATAATGGAAGTATTCACACAATTATGAATTTAGATGAGAAATTGACAAAAAAATTTAAGGGGTGTATTCAATTGAGATTTTGAGAGACTTTAATTCGTTTTATGAATTTAGAGGTGTCCAATCAAGATTTTAAGTGCTTCTCTAAAAGTCTAGATGTATTCAAGTAAAATTTAAGGGAATTTATAACATTTCAAGTGTATTCAATTAGAAATTGATTTTAAAAGATTTTTCAAAGTTGGGGAATTCGAGGTAAATAGAGTATTTTGTACTGTATTTTAAACAATCTCAATTCTCATACCTTTGAGAATTTGAGGGAATTTACTTAAAATTTTACATAAAATCTCTAGACTCCATCAAATCCATAAATTTATGAATGGGCTAGCACCCTACATATTGTTGAATATACACTACATAAAAATTTATTATTAAACAACTTATATATCCTGCCATGAAATAACTATTTAAGCCCCATAAAATGTTGAAAAATAAAATTATTTCTTATAACACCCCAAATCATTTTCAACGTGTATTCAAATTGAATGTTTATTGCCTGCAATTTTACTGCAATTTCTTCCTATAGCTCTAGGAGAAACAATTGAATGTTTATTAAAAATTGGTTGTTTGTATTTTCGCCCTAATAATTCAATGGACTTCCATTACTGTATGTTTGGTTTGTAGACTCAATGGAATTTTTTTTTTTGGTACAAAGGTAAATTTTTCATTACCAACACATGAAACATTTACAAATAGGATTCAACTACAAATAGAGCTCAGAACGACAAAATGAATCCCAAAACAAAACACCCAACCCAAGGAATGAGCAAAAAACAAGCAAAACAAAAACAAAAACCCAAAGAACATAGCCACCATCAACACCGCTGACCACAAACCACCACCGCCTCTTGTAGTCACGGGAATCCAACTAAAGGTCTCCAAACTAAAAAATCAATAAGATTCCACCCTCTTCCATCATCCCACAAATTCCAAATCCGTAGCCATCAAGTAAATGAAACTCATGGGAGGAACATCCCACAAGTAATCGTGCCAACAAAGGCACATAGATAAAAGATGGTCGAGCAGACACTCTACACACCATCCAAGAGAACTGCGAAATGCGATTAGAAAAAATAGTTGCAGATCTGAAAAATAAGGGGATAAAGAGAGGTCGGAACCCAAGGGGATAGGTAGAAGATGGGCTGAAAAGAGTCATGGATGTTGGGCAACATGGGGAGAGAAAAAGATGGTAGGAATTGAGAAATTTTTTACGGAGGCTAAGGTGCCATTAGATCTGATGCAAGATGAAGAAGAAAGAATGGTCAGAAACAGGTGGAAGCAGAGGAAAAGGGAGAAATAGAAAACAGACATGGAAGAAAGAGGAGGCGTTGCCATTAACTCAGGCCCTGCTAAGGCTGGTAGCTGAACAAAATCAGAAGCTCTGGTCACTCACACAGAAGATGCGAAACACTCTCAGCTTGAGAGAATATGTAACATCCCACATCGCCCAGGGGAGTGATCCTTATATGTATATTCTCATCCCTACCTAACACGAGGCCTTTTGGGAGCTCATTAGCTTCGGGTTCCATGGGAACTTCGAAGTTAAGCGAGTAGCACGCGAGAGCACTCTCATGATGGGTGACCCACTTAGAAGTTTTCATCTGAGTTCCCAGAAACAAAACCGTGAGGGCGTGGTTGGAGCCCAAAGCAGACAATATCGTGCTACGGTGGAGTCGGGCCCGGGAAGTGATCTCGCCCGGGCCGGGATGTGATAATTTGGTATCAGAGCCTAATCTTGGCCATGGTGTGCCGACGAGGACGTCGGGCCCCTAAGAGGGGTGGATTGTGACATCCCACATCACCCAGGGGAATGATCCTTATATGTATATTCTCATCCCTACCTAACACGAGGCCTTTTGGAAGCTCACTAGCTTCGGGTTCCATGGGAACTTCAAAGTTAAAATAGTAGCGCGCGAAAGCACTCCCATGATAGGTCACCCACTGGGAAGTTCTTGTGTGAGTTCCCAGAAACAAAACCGTGAGGGCGTGGTCGAAGCCCAAAGTGGACAATATCATGCTACGGTGGAGTCGGGCCCAGGAAGTGATCTTGCCCGGGCCGGGATGTGACAATTTGGTATCAGAGCCTAACCCTGGCCGTGGTGTGCCGATGAGGACGTCGGGCCCCTAATGAGGGGTGGATTGTGACATCTTACATCGCCCAGGGGAGTGATCCTTATATGTATATTCTCATCTCTACCTAACACGAGACCTTTTGGGAGCTCACTAGTTTCGTGTTCCATAGGAACTCCGAAGTTAAGCGAGTAGAGCGCAAGAGCACTCCCATGATAGGTGACCCACTGGAAAGTTCTTGTGTGAATTCCCAGAAACAAAACCATGAGGGCGTGGTCAGAGACCAAAGCGGACAATATCGTGCTATGATGGAGTCAGGGTCGGAAAGTGGTCTTGCCCGGGCCGGGATGTGACAATTTGGTATCAGAGTTAAGCAGCGGAAGCGTGGTGGGCCCATAACCCACATGTCCCATGATCGAAACCTGGCTTTGATACCAAATTGTCACATCCCGGCCCAGGCGAGACTACTTCCCGGGCCCGACTCCACCGTAGCACGATATTGTCCGCTTTGGGCTCCGACCACGCCCTCACGGTTTTGTTTCTGGGAACTCACAAGAGAACTTCCTAGTGGGTCACCCATCATGGGAGTGCTCTCGTGCGCTACTCGCTTAACTTCGGAGTTCCCATGGAACCCGAAGCTAGTGAGCTCACAAAAGGCATCGTGTTAGGTAGGGATGAGAATATACATATAAGGATTACTCTCCTAGGCGATGTGGGATGTCACAGAAGGACTTTCACCAAAAGGAAGAGAATTGTTTGTTGTAGACTCAATGATTTGTACCCTTTATTTTAAAGGAAAACTAATGAAAAAGACTTGAAAATTTTGAGTTTTAACGATAAGGACAAAATAAAGGGTAAAGTGAATAGTACCAAGATTGACTTTTTAATGTAAAAATGTAGTTTTTCGTTAAAGTGAACAGTACCTAGAACTTTTCGTTAAAGTTCTTTTATTTTAATCACTAAACATAGTAGATATATTCCCTTTCATGCTTGTGAAATTGTATACATTTTTTTATCCTTTCCAATTGTTGTAAAAAATGGACAACTAAAGTCGAAATTCATCGTGTGAAAGTGAAGTAGATGATGCTGCTTTGGTTGATCAATATACAGCAGAATTGAGGCATTTACTGCAGAAATGTTCTGCTATGAGGGCACGTTTACTAATCCGTAATCAAATTGAGGAGGAATTGGAATGAGCTGGAATCAGAATTAGATTCCTGTTAAAGTTGTTTATCAAAACTGTCTGGAATCAGAGTAGAAATGACATTGATCTATATAAACTGTTTACTAATTCATATGAATCGGAATAAAATCTAATATAATTACTAAAGTACCCTTGCTTAACTAATCTATTTTATTTGCTAATTATTTTTAGTAAAACTTTTAGTACAAATTTAATATGAAAGAATATTTTTTATTTGCTTCTACATATTTGAGAAGATTCTTAATCACCCTAATTTATTTCCTCTTCTCTCTCCTTCTTTTCCCCAGTCTTTCTCAGCAACCGCACCATCCTCTCCAATACCCACCACCACCACCGTCTCTCCTTCCTCCTCTCCTCCTCCATCCTCTTCTCTCTCACCCTCCACTGCCTCAACTCACTTCCCCTCACCCACAAGACTCTCCTCATTGCCAACCACATTGGTTTGGTATAGGGGCTTGATTTTTGACATTTTGTTCATAAAATACCTACTAAAATTGCAGCAAGGTTCTTCTTGGTTTGTGGTTTGATTTACTTTTGTGGTTTAATTGTTGTGGAAGATGATGATGGCCGGGTCTGTGTCCTGGGAAAGGCAAGGGATGTGCGACAGTGGTGAGGGAGGAGAGGGATAACACTGGGGACGAGAGCTTGGGTTTCGTTGGAATTTCAACTTTTATGTGAGGGCACAATGGGTAAGAAAAATGGACTCCTCAGCCCCTTAATCCTCCGGAATCCAAATACCATCCAATTGTTAGGAGTCCAATTCCTCCAAATTTCGGAATTGGATTCCAAAATTTATGTGGGATCCACTAAGTGTAATATTATAATTGGTTGAATATTTGTTTAAATTTCTAATCTTGTACTATTATATTAATGTATCAGGCATGTTCCGCAATACTAAAAAAATCTCTTCCAAGTTCCGGTGGAATTGCACAACCCCATATAATTTAGTAAAATTTTAGTAACACTAAACACAGTAAATTTTGCATTACTCATGTTTTAACAAAATGACTAAAATATCTGAACGGAAAATGTGCGCTTTGTAAAAGTTGGGTTTCAAAGTTGAACACCCTCGTCTAGTCTCCCTCTCTCACACTAAAACCTCTCTCTCTCTCTCTCTCGATGTTTATAAATTTGAGAAGCCAAACTGTTGCCTTTTTGGTTTTACGAGGAACGCCCCCAAATTCCCCGGCATTCTTCTCTTCTCCTCTTCCCAGCTAACCAAAAGATGCAAACAAGCAGGAGCCCGCGCACATCAGGCCTTTGGCTTCTCTGACTTGTCTCTTACCTTCTTTACCTGATCGACGACGAAAGCTCCACAAAAGAATTAGGGCTCTCCTTCCAAGTTTTCAACCTTCCTCAATTTTACCATCATCTCCTCTGGGTTCATTTCTGTAAGCATACCATTTCCCCAGTAAACCCAAAATTTCTACTTTTTTTTTATTTTCTGTAAATATACTGTTGTGCTTGTTTTAATTATTGATTTGTGACATAAATCCCATTTCTAATCAACAATGCGATTGACAGTACGTCCCTGAAATCACTCAGTCCTTATGATTCTCTCTCTCTCTCTCTCTCTCTCTCTCTCTCTTTGTTTTATTGCCGCACTATTTTTGTGAAGCTCTGTTTTTTTCCGTTTCTGCACCTCATTTGTTTATTACACCGTTGTTGTCTCTCTAATCACCAAGATCTTGTGACTCCTTCCCTATATTACAAAACCCAAGTCTCAAATTCCCCAGATAAAAAAAGCTTCTGGATTCCAGTCGTTTCTCATCATTCTCTCATATCTTGGTTCTCAAAGTCCAAATCTTTATGTTTCCCATGTAAAACCAGCGCCAAACTTTACAAAAGGTAACCTTTTGTGACATATTTTATTTGGATTTGATCCGTGGCTAAAGATCTCAAAAAAAGGCCAACCCTTTGGTCCCTGTTCTTGTTCTTGTTTAATCTCCTCTCCTCCTCCTCCCTCTGTAAAGGCTACCTCCATGCTTGTAAAGAAGTTTCCTCCTCCAAAAGGATGAACCTGGCCTATTCTCTCTCTGTCTCTCTGTCTCTCTCATTTATTAATTACTACAAAAATCATTTTCTCTATTATTGTAAGTTTTTCTTTTTTCTTTTAATTTTAATTTCATTTCTTCAAGCTTACGTTGATTCCGAAGCTGTCTCCATATCTCCTGCAACTGGGTTTTTTTTATATTGCCGTTGAATGCTCCAGTTGACACTAATTTAACCTTCGTTTTCCTCTTGCCGGAAATATGTGTCAATAAATTATATTATTTTTCGTTTGATTCAGCACCCCTTTTGTTTTTCTTGACGACTTTCACTTCCCTAATCATAATTTTTTCTTAATAAGTAAATTATTAATGTGTTTTTAGATTCGGATTATCTTAACCAACCTACTAAACTCGCCTTCCTCTCCATCCAGATTTTCAGAGTTGTGGATTGGATTTTGGTCCGGTAACTGGACGGCGGAGCAATGCGGACCGACGGAGGGAAGATTTCCAAGGTACCCGATTCATCTTTTGGCCATTAATTTTTTCGTTTATCGTAAATTTGTAATAGATAGGGTGCCTGTAACCGAAATCGAAACAGAAATTAAAATCCGATGTCCGAATTGTTTTGTTACAGCCCTCGTGGCCGAAAGCAGTGGCGAGGAAATGGCTCAACATACCAAACAAAGGGGACGATTTTCATTCCGATTACTCTCCGAAATGTAGGATTTCGGTATTTATTTTCCGGCCTTTTCATTTTTCGTGGTGTCTCGTTTCGTATCGGGTGTTTTCGGCGGTTTCCGAACTGAAGTTGTTTGTTTGTTTGGTTGTTGTGTCAGACGAGACTGGGAGAAGGAAGAGCTGCTCGGACCAAGACCGCTATGTCATCGTACCGGACGATTTTTCAGGTAATTTTACCATGCAACGGCACTGTACAAGTACTTGGTGCACCTTTGGCTCACATGCGCCCTGATATCCTCTGAGCCGTCCGATCCACGGCTTTTATTATTAGTTTTGATTAGACACGAACTGGGTCATGATGGGCTCCCCTTGATTCTGGTTGGGTCCCCATGGGATAGTACAGAGGTAATTCTGGTTGGGCCACGTGGACGGTGAAGGATGTTAGGATGTTGGAGTTCGGAGTTATTGTGTTGCAGTAACATGAACTGTAACTAGGTGTTCGTTGCCGTATGCTTTCTCAAAGTAATTAAGCTTTTTTAATTTTGGGTTTTAGTTGGATTAATCTTATTTTATTTTATTTTTCTTATAAGATGGGTGTACCTTGGTGGGGAAAACAACACATAGGCCAAGTTTTGGGATGGAACCACCAACTTTCACTAATGATCTCAATCTCAAGTAAGTTCTATATTATGATAGTGTAAGTGTCGTCTTCTAGAGCATAACTACGTAAGTTTTATATCACGATTGTGTAAACGAAGACTTTTAGGGCATAAATATGTGGTAAGTGTGAATACCTATAAATAATTGGTAGTGTATGAACCCCTTTATACACACCATTGAATGCGTCAAATGGACCACTAATGTGTTACTTAGTGTCACTCAATGAATAATGATGACAGCATTTTCATCTGTTTATGCTATAGCCGGACTTGCTTACGTAAGTAATTGCCAGCCAATTGCAACAGTCACATACATACTTAGGTCAATAAATACGCGGCCGTAAACTTTTCTTAGATTGTGTGGTGTTCATAATTTTCTTGCAAAAATATAGGGCCTTTTCTTTTTGAAACAATGATTCTCTTCGCACAAGGTTTTTTCAGACTAGACTTATCGAAGTTGTTTATATATTTAGAATGTTCGTGGGGACATGGAATGTTGGAGGGAAATCACCCCACGAGGACTTGAACTTGAGGGAGTGGCTGAGGTCCCCTACTCCCGCAGACATCTATGTTCTTGGGTAAGTCTTTGCTTTGCATCTCTCTCCCTCTCAATTTGCATTCCAAATTAGACTCCTTTCTTGTTTTTTGCCTTGTCACTTTAATAATAATAGTCTTAACATTGAAAAGAAGAGTTTGTGCCAATCAATGGTCCAACCTATAATTTATACTTTTATTAGATCCAATCCAATATTCTTTTTATACTTGGGTTCTTGTTGCAAGTTTTAGTTACGTAGTATACGGATAATATTTTCTTGTCAAACTGTTAATCTGATTATGATGTTAAAAAGTAATGCTAGAGAGCAACTATTTGGTCCAAATTTCGTAAACCATGTGAAGTGGTGGTTGATGATTGAACTACTACTTAACTGTTGGTTAACGTGCGTATTTCCTGTTGGTAACATATCACATGATTTACAAATTTGATCTAAAAATTTGATTCATCTAGCATTACTCGATGTTAAATAATAGTTTACGAAGTTAATGATTTACATTTAGAATCTGACAATATTTTATGTCAAATTATTTAAATGGGATTTTTTTTTTTTTTCATTTTTTGTGTGTTTTAATTAGGTTCCAAGAAATTGTCCCTTTGAATGCCGGTAACGTATTGGGTGCGGAGGACAAGGCCCCAGCTGCCAAGTGGGTGACGCTTATTCGTGAAGCATTGAACAAGAATGACTCTGGACTTTCGCATTATTACAGCAATGCCACCCACACACAACATTCTTCACAGCTTGACCAGCAAGGCAAGCCTAGGCTCAGCTTCTCCGACTTGCTTTCTTTAGAAGACGAACTTAGCGATGCGGACTTTGAAAGACTTCTGAATTTGAATCCGGCATCGACTTCAAGTGGAGAAAACTCACCAGCCTCGCCATTGATGTGTCCATGGAAAGGCAATAGTCCAAGGCAAGGACATCGTTATTGCCTATCAGCAAGCAAGCAGATGGTTGGAATTTTTTTGTGCGTGTGGGTTCGTGCAGATCTTTGTAGACACATTAGCGACACGAAGGTGTCGTGCGTTGGTACAGGCATAATGGGATACCTTGGAAACAAGGTTAGTTAAATGTCAAAACACAAAACTATATCCACACGAACTGAACATATGATCAATGTACCACCATCTCTTTAACAGAAACGGGATCACCTGTGTAGTTCCCGCATGGTTGGTCCAACTCCTATTGAAAAGATGGTCGATCACTTGAGATGATACAAATATATATGGTAGTGCACATATGACAACGTTGTAGTTGAGTTAGTCGCTCTTAGCTATATGATTTTTTGTGCAACAGGGTTCAATATCAATCAGCATGACATTGCACGGAACAACATTTTGTTTTGTGTGTGCACATTTGACCTCTGGGGAGAAAGAAGGGGATGAGATGAGAAGGAACTCAGATGTCGTGGAAATCTTAAAGAAAACAAGCTTTTCTCATTCATGTAGAACAAGGGGACAACTGCTTCCTCCTGATAGCATTTTAGACCATGAGTAAGTCATCGAAACCTAACCTCTCTTGTATTTGTTCATTTAATTGTCAATAATTATAGATTACGGTTGTTTTAATTCGCCAATTAAGACAATTTTGCCTGTTTTTAATCTAATTCAGTAAGGTTATTTGGCTCGGGGATTTAAATTATCGGCTGGCAGCTGCTTGCTGCAGTGACACACATGAACTACTAAAGAGGCACGATTGGCAGGCACTTTTAGAGAAGGATCAGGTAAGATACTAACGTAAGTTCGTTCTACTGTAACGTCTCGAATAAAAAAGGAATTGTTGGCATTTTGAATCTTACGCTAGGATTTGGTTGTTTCTTGGCAGCTAATTTTAGAGCAGCAAGCCGGCCGAGTGTTTAAAGGGTGGGAGGAAGGGAGGATATATTTTGCTCCAACCTACAAATACCTAGCAAATTCTGATCATTACGTCGCCCAATCTTCCAACTCCAGAGAGAAGAGACGCACTCCTGCTTGGTAAGATTCCAATCAGTTTTCCTATGAGCTTATGACTAATTACATCAAATTTTATCACGCATTTCATCGAGGTTATTGAAATGAGGAGCAAGCAAGGTAGTGATCACCTTACACAAAACTTATAGTGTAATTATATATTTTGTATGAATTTTTAATTACATTCATAAGCGAGATCCCATTTTACCTGTATGAGAGACAATATCAGTTATATTAACATTAAGATCACTCATCGACAATGTAGTCCGTAAATGAAGCACATCAGGTAGTAGTGTAGTCATTGAAAATATATTCTAGACTACGCATTTAGTTGGACCTAAACTATTGCTACTTAAGGACAATCAACTTTACTAAGCTTCTATATTCAATTAGGGTAATCATCCTTTTAGTCCTATAACCGACCTGGCAAACTTTATTGAATCTGTGTTGACTCCAGGCTGCAGTTCCGGATTTGTTTAAATTATTTTTCAAATTGTTTTTATTAGTACTGACTTTTTCACGTTTTCTATTCAATTGAATTAATCCAAATAAAGCTTAACTTTTACGTGCTATATCAATTTTTTTCTAAAATTGGTGTTGCCGGTGGTGGGATTTAACTGTTTAAGCATCATTAAGCTGGGACCATTACTGTGAGAGCAGAGAGAAAATAAATAATTAAATAAGATATCACTTTCTAATTAAGTAATTATCAATTTTGTTCACATGAAACCGATATTATTTTTTGGTCATCATTTATGTTTTAGATTAATAGTTTAATTTAGGAGTCGGCAGGTGAAAAATGGACCCGTTTGCTTCATCTGGTTAAAAAAAATTGAACGTGTGACTTGTAAAGACCGCCATGTCTGTATTTTCATATTCAAAACAAGTTGCTTTTATTTAAACCTTTGCCACTGCGGACGTCGGCATAGCCGCGTTGATTAGAGCAGCGATGCTCTCTTATGCACTCAAGTTTGAATATATTTTTCTGCAGTTTTAAATTAATTTAAGATATAATCTCTTGTATGAAAAATTAAAAAGAAAAAGCCTTTGGTAGTATCTTTTTTTTCCTCTAGAAACCAACACGATCCTGAAAAACTAAGTTTAGGGTGCCCAGTAGCGTTCAGAGCATCTGCTTTGTTCTAATTTCTCACTTCCATACGCCGAATTTCTGTTTGTTGTAGACGCAGTTACAATCAGTAAATGTGACACAAATAGTTATGTTCGATCTTATATTCTTAAGTTTAGTTCGGAAAAGAAGCTTATGTGGTTTGATATATTGGCAGGTGTGACAGGATTTTATGGAAGGGGGAAGGGCTTAAACAAATGTGTTACATGAGAGGGGAGTCGAAGTTCTCGGACCACAGACCAGTTTATTCGTTGTTTTCGGTCCGATTAGACTGGGCTGCCAAGAAAAAGCCCAACTCTTGCGTGCTCAAGTCATCAGCCAAAGTGCAGGCAGAAGAGCTTTTGCTGCTCACCAGAACCAAAAGCTTAGACACCATCTCAAGGTTCTGATTTAATTACTGCCAAACACAGCCCACATTTTTGAAGGCCAAAAGCAGAAGCAGAAGCAGCCAGCCAACCAATGTACAAATTTACAGCTAGTTGTTGTGTAATGCGTTTGGTTCTGACTGACTGACAAAAGCAGAAGCTGATGTTTCTGGCTTTTTTTGGCAGTTGTTGGGACTGAAATATTAAGCTCTCAAAGGCATGCTTAAATTTTTGAAGGCATGATGATGACGAAGTTTGAGTTGGTAGTGGAGCAGAGAAGCAGAAGCACATAAGCTGCTAAGGACTGGGGAAAGTGGAGATGGCGAGTGAAAGTAGCTTCTGTGAAAAGCTGAAATGTAAGTGGTTAATCAGCTTTTTGCAGAAGAATGCATCTTTGTTTGAGATTAAGTAGGGGGAGAGGGAACAGAGAGAGGAGGTTTATTAGAAGCTGAAATATGTAGAAAAAAGGACAGTTTTGAATGAATGTTTCTGTTGAGGGAACTTGGGGTATTGGCATAGTGTCTTTGCTCCCCATATTGTTTGCTTTTGCAATTTACCAGTGAAACCCTTTCATATTTCCGACTTATTTTTGGGTAATGGCTCTGTTAAAATTTGATTTCATAAATCTCACCAAGTCATATATTCTATTTATAAAGAGTAATTTTTAGTAGTAATTACTGTGTCACCAACGGAATAGAAATAGAGTCGGTCTAGCCGTATTAAACTCACCAACTTTGTAGCGCTATATCCCCATCCAACTTAACAAAACACCATAATCTGCTTTGTTGTGAAGAATCTTTGTAGAGGCTATGACTGACGGCTCAAACTCGAATGTTTGAGTGACGATTGTTGTTGAGAGCTGATTGATGCAGTGATTTTTTATGTTTCTTATAATTTTGTTGCATTACAAAGGACTATAAAGGAACTCAACGTTTGTGAAAAATGACTAACAACATTGCTTTTTGGCTAACTCTTAACAGTGTCTTGTGTTATAACTTAAATACATTAATAACAATACGATGTGAATTAAAAATAATAAAAGAAAAAAAAAGTGAATTAGTAACAATAGATCCACACACAATAGTATATGGAACTTTGAGAGCCAAGGCAAATGCCCACCAAGACGGTAATGGAAACACTTTGGACCAATTATTTCCACCCAATTTTGTTAGCAAGTCCATTATAAGGAAAACAAATTAGTGTGTCGGAAACATGGTTCGATACATCAAGTGTCATAATACAATAGGTTGAAATTTTTTTTCCAAGTTTCCAACCAATTATATTATTACATTTGATGTATCAGACCGTGTTCTCGGCACACTGAAAAATCTTTCTCATTATACTTAGGGTCATACCCTTTCATTGGCCAC
Source organism: Pyrus communis (assembly GCF_963583255.1). NCBI lineage: Eukaryota > Viridiplantae > Streptophyta > Magnoliopsida > Rosales > Rosaceae > Pyrus > Pyrus communis. The sequence goes on from NC_084819.1 coordinate 12,495,768, forward strand.
CAATTATAAGCTTCATATTCCCCCCTTAAGCCTTAATATAGTAGGTAGGGTTAGATGTTTCAATTTCATCAACAATTATCTAAAGTAATGGAGGAGATGCTTCCAATTCCAATCAAAGCTCGAGTGTCTATTTTAAGGTGCATGGTCATAGGGCTACTACTCACCAAAGTATTTTTCCTCCCATAAAATTAAATAATTCCCAAAAATGCGAAGAATACATTTCCCTTAGGTGGGACAACCTTTTTTCTTACAAATCTAATGAGATCTGGACAAGTGTCACGTATTTATAACTCAAGCCACCATCATAGCATGGCACGTGCCTATCGTTACTATGGGATATTGTTATAATGCATACAATGCTATATATATAAAAAACTTGCAAGTATTCTTGTATTCTTAACATCATCAAAAAAAATTTTAAATGTAAAGATAATGATTTACTCGTATAATATAAGTTGTTCAAATACTTTTAACTTCCAACTGAAGCTCAGTCCAACCGGTTTCAGAACGGTTCGTGTCCCAATGCCACGTGTACGGCCCTGATGCAATTCCCACGCATAGTGATCGTGCAGGGCACTCACATCATCTTGTATTCTTTTTTTCCCTCGACTGCAAAATCCAAGTCCCTCTCACTGTCAGATCTGACCAAGATCTCCGTCCTTACATTATCCGGCGTGTTCTCCGGCCACTTAGGCGCCGGGAAGTTCATCGTTCACCGTCTATGGATCCCACTGTCAGGTAGGGTCTTAGGCGCCGGCGTATTCTTTTTTGCATTTAAAATACCGCTGCTTTGGATGATGCGTTACAGAGTAGGGTCTTAGGGTTACGAGTTTCGCTTCCTGTTTAGCTGTTAAGTCCCTGTTTGGTTGCATTGCCATTAACTAAGCGATTTTCGATTCTGGGTTTTCAAAAAGTGATAATCTTTGCATGTAGAAGTTCGATTTTCGCTTCGTTTTCGACATTTTCCCGGTTGCCAAACAGAGCATGACTGATATTTGTAGTGGATCATTAATTAATTTTGTTTATACTTAATTAATTGGGTTTACAGATTTACTTATTTGTTTAATCTTGTTTGGCAGATAAATTAAGTGCAGAAAGTTTGATCTTGGAATTGGAATGTCAATGTGCATTGTTGGTGGTAGGAGATTTGTATATAGGAGTGTAAATAGTTGTTCAACCAGGTCCCTGGCAATTGCAAAAGCCCCGGCGGAGTGGAGTTTGCAGTGAATCAACAGAAATGGTAGGTTTGATGTCTCTTTAACGAAGTTTGGCTTTCGAGATTGGATCTTTGCATGTGTTTTTAGCAATGTGCTTTTGTTATTCGTTTGGATGTTAGGTTTTCGAATGCATATGTGTTCTAAGTTTTAGTTCTCATAGTGGTTGATGTGTTTCTCTTTCAATTTAAGGTTGTTAGTATTAGTTTGGTATTTAAAACCAAAATAGAGATTTGAATTTGCTTATTTTCGTATATGTAAATTAGTTACGTAGTGAAGTTGTCTTTCTGAGTAGTATTTGTGACAGTCTTTTCAGAATCAGGGACTTTGGATGGCAAAGGGTACTGGTTGTTTAAACAAAGGTGAGGCGATTTATGATAATTCTTCTAGAATTGAGCCTAAGCGTTCTCATCAGTGGTTCATGGATGGTCCTGAAGTAGGGCTGTTCCCCAACAAGAAACAGGCGGTTGAAGTTCCGCACAGTAATCTGTATTTGGGAATGTTAACTGCGAATGTTTTTCCGTGGGGAAATGTTCCTAGTTTTCAATCATTCTCTGGCCATTTCACTGAAAGGCTATTTGATTCTGAAACAGACCGTGCTGTGAATTTTGATCAAAGGAGCATTCTGTCTGTTGGAATGGAAAAGATGAATTTGGCTAGTAAAGTTAGTGAGGATTTATTTGGGAATGACTCCTCATTTGGTCTATCTATGTCCAATACACTAGAAGATCCTAGATCCAGTCCTAACTACGGTGGATTTAGAAAAGTCAAAGTTAGCGAGGTAAAGGACTCTGAGAATGTCATGCCTGTTTCAATCGGACAAGCTTATGTTCAGGCAGATAATGATGCTGTGTTGGCGGCTCACGCTTACAAGTCTGACAACAACTCAGCATCCACCGGCCTCATTTATAAGGAGGATGACAACTTCATATCCATGAGTGATACCTACCGCAGGGCAGATAATGGCTTCATTTCAATTGGGCAACCTTTTAACGAGGGGGATGAAAGCATATCGATTGGTCAATCATACAAGGAGAGCAATAACACCCTATCAGTGCGTCAGACATTCAACAAAAGTGACAATAATATCATTTCTATCGGCCAAACCTACAATAAGGCAGAGGAAAGTACCATGTCAACGGGTCATTTCTACTATAAAGGGGAAGAGAGTACTATATCCGTTGGTCATGCCTACAGCAAGGGTGACAACAATATGTTATCGATTGGTCACTCTGGTAAGCGTGAGAGTACTATCATATCCTTTGGCAGATGTGATGACGATGATGCAAATACCTCTGCAATCTCTGGTTATGAGCTTCTGATGGGTCAACCTTTTTTTAAAACAGAAGCTGTGAATGAGAGAGAGTTGGGCAAATCAAAGTCCTGTGTACTTGTCAATATACCTCATATAACTGCTGGAAATGAAAATGTTTTGAAAAAGAAAGTTGAACAGAAAACGTCTAAGAAGGGTTCCCCCGAACAACTTCCCATCAAATGTTCGAAGTTTATTGTCAACGGGTATGCTGGATGGAGTTCCTGTAAAATATACAGCCTGGTCACGGGAGGTAAAAATCCTTGTCCTCATGCATTCATTTTCAGGTTAGGCTATATTTGGTGACACATATATTCTTCATATGCATTTTAGAAGGAGCTGCAGGGTGTGATCAAAGGTTCTGGGTATCTATGTGGCTGTCAGTCGTGCAACTTCTCAAAGGTGAGTTTGTTCTGTTTTTTTTTTTGTTCTTTTTTCATATTGAAGGCCAATTTGGTGATCCGTTCGAATCAACAATGCATTTTAGGTAATCAATGCATATGAATTTGAGCGTCACGCTGATTGCAAAACAAAACACCCGAATAATCACATATATTTTGAGAATGGCAAAACTATATATGGGATTGTTCAAGAGCTCAGGAGCACACCGCAGAATATGCTGTTTGAAGTTATTCAGACTATTATTGGTTCGCCTATCAATCAGAAATCCTTCCACCTTTGGAAAGGTGATACACCATTTGACACTCCGAATTTTCCCATTTTTCTGGTATGCTTGTTTTATGCTACGAATGTTTCTTCTCATGTTTGCTCCTCTTTCTCCATGTCAGAATCCTTTTTGGCAGCAACACGTGAACTTCAGCGTATATATGGCAAGGAAGAGGGAAAGCAACTTTCATGAAGCAAGCTTGTTCGGAGGCAGGACCATCTTTTGTTTTGTGAATACAAGTAATCGTTTTTGGCTGTTACTTGCTGCTCACTGACGGTGACTTCCTCACTAACTCAATGGCTCAGGGTAGTTATGTCAAGGACAAGTAGTTCTTGTAAATCTTTGAGACGAACCTTACGCCCAGACTAGAACCTCCGTTTTTAGTCGTTTGACATATGGTGACGGGTTGTAGTTTGTATTTTGTAACAGTCTTGAAGGAAATGAAATTTTAAGATAATTTAATACTTGCTTTCTGAAAGATTTTTTGTCATTCTTATTGTTATTATGCAAACTGATGTAAATAGATAGACCAACGAGAAACCTAAAACATCGCTACAACAAAATTGATCTTCGGCCTGACCGATTAAACACTAGTCACAAGCAGGGCCTGAATTAGTGACCAACTTTGCTAACCGATCTCCAAGGTTCACGTTGCTCGGTGAAATTTGTTTGAGGCTATGTTCGTGCGAGAGATATATAGATATTGGATTCCCTTTGTTTTCTTTTCCATCTCCTTGCATTTCATTTGCAAGATGGTGCGATTGTGATGACCTCGAGAGCTTTTTCATCTTGTGCTTGCTTCGTTGCCGTTAATTCATCTCCGATTGTTTTTTCCGGGGACTCGTGATCTTTGGCTTTACCCCATACAACGAGATATAGGCCAGCGATTATGACCGCAGCACCCAGCAGCCTGTAAAACGATCAAATCATAGTAGTTTAGAGTATCGTTTTGTGAAAAAAAAAGTTTACATAAAGCATGCAAGCAAGAGTGGTAATTTGTGAAGGATGTAACATGATGGATTACCTTCCAAGAAACATTTGCTCACGCAGGATGAAGGAGCTCATGACGGCAACAATAACCATGCTCAGGGGACTGAATGCTGTCACAAACACAGGGCCTCTGTATTTCATTACTACTCCTTGAATGTAATAAGCTAGTCCTGAACAGAATATTCCCTGCATGGATATTGGGTAAATAAAAAGACCATAAGAATTTAGGGAAATATGCACAAGTACAACAATTACAAACTTTGGAAAGAAAAAAAAAAGCTAGAAGAACACTAGACATACAACTAATCGACACTAAACCATGGTAAAAATACGTATTGACATATGGGTCACGCGCAACCCATGAGCACAGGAGAGAATTTCCCCAACTCAATTAGAAGTGAATTTTTCTCACACTGTAACTAGCTGCCAATAATTTTGTATCCCATTTTATGGACCAGACGGCAGCATTTCCCCTTTCCATCACCAATGCTGCAGCAGTTCCTTCCAGTGTGCCCAACGCACATATCCAAGCGGAAAGGGAGAGCTCAGCTGGGTACGTTTTCAGTGTGATTGCCTGCAGAGACAAATTTTTCACCGCATTTTTAAGAAGATTCTCGTCAAATAATGCACGTTCGATATTTTTCAACGTACTATACCCATCATGTATTTTAGTACCATCAACCAATCGTAACATGTGAGGAACCTTAAATTTATGAAACAGTAACCTGCAGAATCATGAAACAAGCCCAGCAGAAGCAGCCGACTGTAATCATTAGGGAACCCTTGATCGAATCTTGGAGGCTAGTAGCGGCACTTGTATGCTGTTCATGGCTAGGTCTGGTCCAAAATAAATGCAAAAGTGGACCCTTTACGAGGGTCATGATCATGGCACCTGCAACGGTTGCTACAGTTCCAACCAACTTACTTTGGCTCCGGATGCTTTTCAATTTCACTTTCTCAAGCCTGAGGGTAAAACGATAACGAGTTGTTATGTGTATCCCAACCCCAAAAAAACTAGACATTTCACAAAAATAATTTCGGCGCAAAAGAGAAATACTTTGTGCATATTAGCATACGTTACCTAAGAACCCAAGCCATTACAAAAGTAAGGGCGGGAAGAATATTGCACATAGCTGCTGCAAACGTTGCTGTTGTGTACTTCATTCCCGTAAAGTACAGATTTTGGTCCAGAACTGGCCTGCCAAAGAGATAGATAGATATATAATGATTTACAAGAAATTAGGAGAAACCTTGCACAACAAGAAAGCAATTAGAAGCATTACTCCAGCAAACCGAGCAGCATTATCTTGATGAAGATCGAAAGCGTCATCTTCGGTCTCACTTTTCTGCTCAAGAATAACAAACGCCCTTTAGTAACGAGAGTCACACAACACAACTTCTAAGGTCGTGTTTTGGGTGCATGAGAGAGAGATAGAGAGAGAGAAGAGAGAGACTTGTCCAGTATGACGGCGAAAGGAGCAACGACAGCAGTGGCAACAACGTGGCGGTAGACAACGAGCACGTAGTTACTCATCCCCTGGTTTAGTGCTGCCTTAGAGAGAATATCCATGCCGGCAAGCCCAAATTGCAAGAAAACAACAGCAAAGAAAGGCTTGGCAGCCTTCATTGTTTCGCCTATGCTCATTGTGCTCTGGAAACTTCAACTGTAAAATATGTACACACTTCACTTCTCCTGCATGAAAAAACTTATGAAACTATATTCCTTTTTATATAGAAACTTTTGTTTACACAAACCCCAAAGATTCTTAGGGACTTAAAAATACAGGGAATCTACTAACCTATTGAAATGTCAATATTTGTCGAAAACCCTTTTTCGCCTCATATTCGATATGAGTGAGTTTTTGTGATTTACTTAGGAACTACTAATTGAACAAATAATACAACTTAAAGATACCTTGTTAGTGCCCTCGAATAAAGTATTAAAGTATCTTTGAATGGGTTTTGGGTCACTGCTGATCAAGCGGAGTTCCTTTTTTTATAGATGTCCAGGGAAAGTGGTTTTAGATAGTTCGACGAACCCTACTGTTGAATCCGTGTACACAAATTCCCCCTATCTCTCCATGAATTATTAGATAAAAAAACGAAAGTATAGTGACACAATATTGTTGCGCACTTGAAAACACACAATCACCTTTTGCTTTTAGGTTAAAATGACGGAAGAAAAAGTGTAACAGAATTCATTTCGATTGGATTCCCCTATTTTGGTATACCAGGGATGGTTGATTCTCAATCTAACCTATGTAATGGTCTCGAATTTGTTCCTCAATCGCGTAAATTCTGAGCTACTAACACTAGATGCACCAACTGTTTTCACCAAGTTTATTCATCCGATGATGTATCTGTACGCATGTTAATATCTTACTTGTCAAAAGTAAATAAAAATTAGAGCGGGATTAAATTTGAATAAATGGTGGACAAACACATTATTTGATAACGAAAGTCGGTGAAAACATTATTCGATTGGATTCCCCTATTATGGTATACCTAGGATGGTTGATTCTCAATCTAACCTATGTAATGGTCTCGAATTTGTTTCTTGATCGCGTAAATTTTGAGCTACTAACACGAGATGCACCAACTATTTTCACCAAGTTTATACATCTGATGATGTGTCTATACACATGTTAATATCTTACTTATCAAAAGTAAATAAAAATTAGAACGGGATTAGATTTGAATAAATGATGGACAAACACATTATTTGATAACGAAAGTTGGTGAGAACATGAGATGTGCTCGCATTACTCAGTTGGAGGTAGCACTGCAAGTGTACACACACACACACACACGCATAATGTTTAATAATGTGTGAAATATTGGTAACTGAAGAAAAGGCCAGTTTTACGGTCAAAAACTATGAATATCCAAAGTTCCCAGTATTCATTGTTTTTTACAAACTTTAATCAATGGGCTTGTTTCCTTGTGCTTTAGCATGATTCATCCGTAGACTGGGCACTACTATTATTAAGCTAAATGGCTAAACAAACTCCTATCTGGAACCCATTAGATCATTTAGTTTAGAGAATGTGGGTCCTTGTGCCACTCAACAATTATGGGGGGTACTGTGTATGATACTCAGGTATATGCACTGTGGCCAATTGACATACATACAATAGATTTAGGTTCAAATCTTCTGCTTATTTCAGAGCATTTCTAACAATATCAATCTATGATGGAATACGATTTGACACAAGGTAACATAAAATCATCAACAGTTGAATAGATCCAATTCCGTTATTTTGGACTCTATGTGTTCGGTTTTTACACTCCATAATTAATTGTCTTAAGTATATTAGGAATTATAGACTTAGAAGATTTAGTGGTTTTTTCCAATTAAAGTGATTTTTCCAACTAGAGTGGTTTTCTCAATTGGAATTGTTTTCTCAATTGAAGTTCTTTCCCCAATTGAAGTTTGTTTACCCAATTTAAATTGTCAACCTAATTTAAATTGTTTACCCAATTTATTGTTTTCCCAATTAGAGTTAGTTTCTCAATTGGAGAAGGATTCATAACTAGATTCCAATCAGAATTAGTAATCTTTACTTAAAAAGACCTTTATATGTTTATATAAAGGGGTTATTGCACTAGTTTTGAATTGATGCAAAACAATAAGTTGTATAGCACTCAAGGAGTCAGAGTGAGAGAAAAGCAAAGTGTGTAGCACTCAAGGAGTCAGAGTTGTATAGCACTCAAACTCCTTGAGTTGTATAGCACTCAAGGAGTCAGAGTAAAAGAACATCGTCAAGTATTAATTCTAGAGATTTGGCAAGATTATCCATTGTACTCACTATCGATATCGTAAAAAATTGTTGTTTCTGCCCCACGGATGTAGGCACATATAGCCGAACTACGTTAATTCGTGGTGTGATTTGTCTTAGTATTTTGTTTTCGATTTCTCGAGTTTTGTTCTGTTTTTCCATTCTTAAACGCAATAATCACAACACTGTGATCCAAGAAAATTATGCTAACCTACCGTTTGATATAATTCAATAGTGAAGGAGAAAATAAAACAATAAAAGTTAAATGGCCTCATTCTTTGGATTAAAACGAGATTCTAAGTTAATTTTCTGCTTATCCCAGAGCACCTCCAAGACTCCAACTATACTAGTATATGAATGCGTAACATTCTTCATAACAAAACTTGAATACAAGTTGACACAAGGAGACGTAAATTAATCAGCAATTGAATTAGATTTATAAGTCAGGTTCTTCTGGAATCTATGATTCAAGGAAATTGTCATCACCTACCATTTGATCTAATCCAATGGTGCAAGAGAAAAGAAAACAACAAAAGTTAATGACCTCATCCATTGGATTAGATAGAACGGTAGGTGACTACAATTTTCCTGGACCATAGGGTGCAGGAGAACATGATTGTTAGATTTATATCCCAATTTGGTGATATATGATTGATTCTGTTTGATGTAAATACACCCACTAGCAAAGTGATTTTCTCAGTATGGAAAAGAATTTCCTCCTAATTTTTCCAGTAGGGTTTGTTCATAGATCTCAAGAATAACAAGCTCATGAGTGATCAGTATATTTGTGGCTGAAAAATGGGGAATTAAACATGGGTGACATCTGAGTAGGCAACGAAGAATCGGTTGGAATTTGATGGCAGGCAGACCAGCATTAGAATCCCTACAAGACCAGACATATGAGAGCGTACTACTGCAACTTTAATTTTTCATCTTTCCATTCACAAGTGCCACTATGTATGAATATATGACAGCATCCATCCAGAATATGGGCCAAAGAAGAAATGACAGAAGTGGCCAGTGGAATCTGAGTAAGAGTGAGCCACAACAACGTGATTGCTGTTACCTTGGTTCAATCCCACTGAGGAAAAATTGTCTAATTTCTGAATAAATACCCACCATCGAGGAGAAAACCGCAGCCATGAAAAGCTTTGCTCTGTAATGGAGATAATTTGTCCTATAACTGGGAATATCGCGTGACCACTTCACATTATGGAGAGAATCCGCCAAAATATAATTGGAATATATCTTCTTGTGTCTACAATATTCATGTGATTGGCCCATGTAATTGATCAATTAGAAGAATATGTGAAAGAATAATGAGAATGAGAAAGAGTAATGAGAATGAGATGATAGGATAATCCGAGCTACTAACTGATTAGGCCAATCGTTCATTGAGCAATCACACAAAATTTTATACAAGATGTTGAGAATAAATCCCAAGTTAATAGAGGAGGGACCTTGCATGGCTTATAATAAGGTTCTAAAAGACGTTAGGCGCTAGTCGGACGGTGGGATGGGGCATAGCGCCTAGGCGGCTAGGCAGGGCTCAAGCGGGCGCTTAGGCGGATTAGGCATATTTAAGTAAATCTATTATATTTCGTGTAAATAAATGTCTATTTATATTTAAACTGTATATAATTTCATCAAAAACTACAAAATAAAATGACATATATATTATGAAGTATTGGAACATAATGAAAACATGGGGAACAAGTATATAATGTGTGTTCATTTAAGTATTCAATAAGTCTCTTACAATTTATTAAAAAAAATAAAATGCAAAATGAAAGTTAATAATTTTCTATCTAAGTGAGTCACAATCTAGGCGGGTACCTAGGCGAGTCAGGGCGGGTTAGGCGGATGCCTAGGCAGTCTAGGCGGGCGCTTCAGCAAGTATAGGCACCCTTTCTTAATTTTCAAACACCTAGGCATTAATCGGGACAGTGGTCAACCACCTAACGCCTAGGCGGGGCCTTGATGGCACTAGGCGGGGATTTTTAGAACAGTTAGGTTACTTCCCATATTACCAATTAATTTTATAGTAAAACCTCAATTTTTTTGTTACAAGGAAATCTAAACAGCTTGATAGGCAAGCTACAAGTTACAAGCAACACACCAAATCCATTCTTGGATTGTAAGATATATTTACCTGGTATGATCAATATATATACTATATATATCTGTAAATGAGGGGGTATATATCTCATTGTGTCACTGTCGTATACATGGATATTCTCTGGTCATGAAATGAGTTTTGTGGATAAAAAGGAGATACGTTAACGACAGGACAAAATATTTATCCACTTAATGAGCATATGACCCATTACTCGAAAGTTTTCTCCACATGGGAATATATATTTACTGACAATACAACAGATCACTCAGATCCTGTTTGGTATTGTTCTTTTGCACCAAACTTGGTTTATTTTAAAATTAAGCAATAAAAAGGGTTTGATAAAAATAAAATATTCTGTTTATTTTTAAAGCAACGACCTCCAGACAGTAGTTTTTAGAAGCAGCTTATAGATTGCTTTTAAAAGTTGCGTTTATATAAAGCAGAGTGGAGCCTTTAATGATACTTTAAATTCATGTAATGTCCTCATTAATTTTAAAAAATTACATTATTTATCTTTTCTACACACATTCTCTCCATTAGAGAACAAATTGACCACCTATCACTACATCAATTAACCTTACATCGCTACCGTCATTACCACCATCATCACCAGCACCACTACCACAACTACAACTGCTGCCGCCACCACCACCACAGCAATTGCCACCATAACTACCCTCGCTTGTGTCTTTGACTCTAGCACCATTTTCACATATGCACCACACCACGTTATTGGCACCAACACCATACCTCCCATTGTCGTAGTCATCACCGCCACATGCCCCTGCCAATGTTGTTGTTCCCACCACCCATATTATTATGTTCATTTTTCGTCATTATATACAATTATGTTATTTTATATTAAATAATGTTCAACTGTTTTATTTTACAGCTGATTATTCTTAAAGCAAATGAGTTTTTAAAAAACAAACACAGCAATTGCCCTTAGTATGACTTGATATGTTGTCCAATCGTCGAACTAACCAATTATATATATATATATATATATATGTATATGGGGTAGCTTTGTATTTCTCGAGTGTTTTCACTGCAAGTGCTTCCTCATTTACAGAAATAAACTTTGCTTCGTGGAAAACACAAGTAGTACTGCGTTTCCTGTCAGAAGGACTGAGTGTGCCTTTCCAGGCATGCTTTTAGGCTTTTTTTAGCATGTAGACAAATCTTACGTACATGAAAGGTGAAAAAATGGTTTTGCTTTTGGTCGGTCCTTACCTAGATTATCTAAGCAGGTCTTCAAAGTGAGGGTTGAGGATAACCACAAACCCTAACGGTCAAACTTCCAAAAGAAGATAGAAAAATGATAACTTTTAAAAAGACCATGGCAAAGAGTTCACTCATTGTACACTATTGGAGTGCTTTTTTCCCAATGACACAAAATTTATACACATTTTTGTATAATTGACACGCCATGACGACGGACGTAGTTCCACGACTTACTGGAAAAAAAACGAGGGACATCACTTTGATTATATTTCCTCGGTCATTCTCTACCCTAACAACAAAAGCTCATGTCCTCGTCCTTTTTTTTTTTTTGGTCGATTCGTGTCCAAAAAAAAATAACAACTTCCACCAATCACACATTGCCAAAGTAAGCAAAAACACACTTATTGCCCTTGTAAGCACTCGCTGAATGAATAATGGAATGCGTTTCTCCTTTATTTTATTTTTTTCAAGTTGTTTTCTCCTTTTTCTTTGTTGTGCTTTATTTGCTTTTCTGGTAATGGCCATGGCCCATGAAATTATCAGCAATTGCATCTTTTGGTCAATTGCTGAAAGAATAAATAATGCAGCTTTATGTTGTAGTGGAAATCTATTAGCTTTAGCTCTATCGTCTATGGGCAACACAGCAGGACAGGAACCCCAACGTCGTAAAATCTTCCAAATCAAGTAAAGCAAATTTGATGCCATGCCAGCTTTTGCCATACAGATTAAAGAGAAAACATGTGTGCGTGTTTCATGCCAAATGCACCGCCACAGCACGGCACGGTGAAGTGACAGAAATACGGCAATTTACGGAGCGTTTCAGACAAGAAAACATAGAGATGTTGACACTGGGATAAGATGAGGAGATTGATCGTCGTCTTGAAGGGACATTTGAAACAAGACGATGTAGAATAGTATTACGACACAGGCTCATAGCGTGATCCACGATTGCTAATCAAAACCCTACCTTGACTTCCCACTTCGCACCTACGCTACTTACGGCCAGAACAAAATACTAACTAGCACCAAGTATAATTGAGAAATGCTAGTGTTAGTCGTTAGTTGTCCATGCTCGTACATGACCTTAAACCATTGATTGGCATCGGATTCACTTCCACAAATATCAATGGTTTAGTACCACCACTACCAGCATGAAAACATATGTTAGTTGTCCACACTTGTACAACGTATAAAAAAGAGTTGAGATCCGAAAACACATACTTTTGACAAACTTTGACACTCATTTTAGTATATCATTCATAGATTGTCCTCACAAAAAATTAGATAAATCCAAAACCATTAAGATATTCATTTGGAATAGATGGATACAATTATACAAAAAAAACACTAAACTTAGTCCAACGGTAAGCACGACCTTTGAGGTATGATATAAAAAATAAATGATTAAATCGTTGAAATACATTACAGAGTGAGTCTTACAAAAATCATATCGAAATGTGCATAAAAAAACCCATGCCCCAAATCCTAACCCTATACTATTCACATCCATATTTTTGCCTCCCTTGTTAAATTTTTGTTATTGATCTTCTTCAAATCATTTAATTTGCCAACGAAAGTTAAGATAAGTACGTGAAAAGGAAAAATAGGTGTGCCGACTACCCCCATAAATAATGATTAAATTCAGTCAACTTGTATCTCGCTTTGCAAGAACGAAAGACAGGGAGGCGTAAGGATATCTTCACACCAAAACTTTATAGTCGACTCAATTTCGGTCATGGATTCTCCAAGGAAAATAAAGGAATGAGCGCGAAAGGTGAAAGAGAAAGCTCATGAAAAATCAACTAATATATAATTGACCTCCCAACATATGAGGATCTACCATTCACACCCAAATCAGTAGTAATTATCAAATAATGATAAAAAGAAAGCGATATAAGCACAAGTAACAGAGTCGTGACAAATCAGTTTTTCTCCCCAGCGCAGTGGTTGCGTTTGCCTTAAACATTTACCCATCATATCATGTTCGCCACAGTTTTCAACCGCAACACGCTGATTTTTGGGCAGCTTGGGCAGCCCCAGCTCCCTGGTCTGGTTGATTAATCTTGATTGTCTGAGGCTGCCAAAATCCAACAAAAGTAACCTCAGTATATCATCACAGCACGAGATGACAGATTGGGTTTAATCAAACGGTTGCCAGTGCCACTCAACTCTAGTTCGTAGCAAAGGCTCAATAGTGAAGAAACAAATTCGGCACTTTTGGGGGTGACTGACAACCAACTGATCTATGCGCCCACTACCAACTTTGATTTAATTATTGAACAGAAAGAGCTTCTTTAAGCCAGAAAAGACATTCTTTTCCGTTTAAGTATTAAACAGAAAGTGTTTCTAGAGGGAAGAAAAAAAAAATCGTATACTAAGTATTATATTAAAAAGATGAGACCAATACCAATAATTTAGTTATAGAAAGGAAACCAAGCTACGTATGTATCAGGAGGGAAATGCAGTAATATAAGTGACATGGACATTATACCTCAGCCCTCGAGTCAGTATCGGCGAGTCTTTGCTTGATATCCCTAGCTATTGAAAAGAAGACCTCCTCCACATTCAAATTCGTCTTTGCACTCTGTAATACACAGCATCATTTCAGCAAAATGGGAAAAAACCAACTACTTTGTAAGTTAGAAGACACCAAGAGAAACTCACAGTCTCAAAGAATTTGATTCCATATTCGTCAGCAAGTGCTTGACCCTTTGAAGTTGGGACAGCCTGAGAGAAGTCACTTTTGTCAAGACAAGATTGAAGAACCCTGAATCACTCTCAAGAAACATACAAAGAGGGGATAGGAACAAACCCTTTTGCTTTCATCCATGTCAGCCTTGTTACCCACAAGGATCTTGTTGACATTGTCAGAAGCATGCTGTTCTATGTTACGAATCCAATTCCTAATGTCTGAATACAGGTAGAAACATAGCTTGATTACCATGCATTTATAATAACCAACAAACGTAAAAAATAAAAAATAAGATCCTAACAAAATCACATATAATTCCAACAGTCCAAGTGTACAACCCTAATATCAGGAGGCATACTGTTTTTTCTTTCTTTCTTTTTTTTTTTTTTTTCTGGAATAGGAGAAATACACTGTCATCATTTTAACAAAAACCTAGATCAACAGAGATCTAGAAAGCTAGGAAATGGACAAATGATGAATATAAGCATAGGGTGATGTAAGTGATGAAGAAGTTACTGTTAAACGATGACTCATCAGTGACATCATACACAAGCAAAATACCCATGGCTCCACGGTAGTAAGCTGCAGAGACAGAATAATTAACAAGGTTATCAAAATTCTTAGGAAATGAAGGCAAGATTCCAAAAACTACCAATCTAAAAGGTAATATGAGATCTCAGCACCATAACAGCTTTAGATGTGTTTTGGAGCTGCACTCAAATGGGCGACCAAAAATTAGGACTCATAAGACAAAGCAAGAGCTGCTGCATAAACTAAATGAGCTGAGGCCCAGTTCCAACTCTGACCATTTAATGTGCCCACCAGTGTGACCCACAAAAATTGAAAACTGAAAGAAAAATAAGGCCTGCAACCAACATACTGAAATGGCCCTAACCATCATGTTTACATAGTTCTTCCGTGCATGTCTGTAGCAAGAAGGCAACAGAGAAGCCCTGGAATCATACAAGCCCCTTCACATTCAGATTGCCACAAGCCAGCAAGATAACAAATATAGAAATATCTTAAATTTAGACCAAACGCCAGCTTAGTCAGAGTATTTAAGTTTTTTTTCTAGCAGTCTTGCTGACAGATTGGTGCACACCTAACAAAACACTGATCCCAGTGGAGTCAATCCAAACATAGTATCACTGTAAACGTACAAGACTATAGAGACATGATGCCCCTTTTTTTGACAGGGGACACTAGTAGTAACAGCTTCCAACCTACTCTTTAACAATTAACTTGATAAAATTTACAGCTCCAGTTGAATTTCGTAACCAGATACAAGCCCATCTGAGCTTGAAGATATTTTGTTCTTCTAACTTAGAAACATTAAGATGCAATTTTCGTCAAAACATGCTCCTTCATGAACATGCATAACTGATCAACAAGCTTGCAAATACAGCTGTAAGCAGCATATAATCAAACTTCCATTTAGGAGAAAGTTGGACATGGTTAAAATTCAAATTCAATGAAAAAACACTTTGAAGCCACAGAACTAACCAGTTGTAATTGTTCGAAACCGTTCTTGACCAGCAGTATCCCAAATTTGCAATTTAATTCGTTTCCCATCAAGCTCTATGGTCCTTATCTTGAAATCAATACTGTCAAAGAATTACAACTTAGCAAGATTCAGAAACCGTTGCAGAAAGAAGAAATAACAAAACCTCAAGCACATTCAAGCACAAATAATTCTTACCCAATGGTTGTAATGAAACTAGTTGTAAAGGACCCATCAGAGAAACGCAGAAGAAGGCAACTCTTACCCACACCTGCAAAGTCGCATAACAAAGAAAACAAAAAGGAATTAAACTCAAACTAATGGATGTGGTATACAAGGAAACATAAAACAAAATTGTGGACATGCTCGACAACCTTAATCAATAAAGATATGTCATCGGATCCTAGTAACCCTTGAAAGGCATTTGAAAACAATAAAATCATTGGTTGCCTGATGATATTAAATAGAACTAACCAACCCAATGCAACAAACATTCTCTTAAATTTGAAAAATTAAAAAAGTCCAAGGTGTCAGATGGAAGGACACCTTGGGAAATATCAATGAACTAACAAATACATGTTTACAAAACTACTTCACACAGCTAGTGCATTTCAACCATTAGTTTATGTTTTTAGATTGAATTGGTTTCTCAAATATGCATATGTTGCCTATTGGAGACTCCTCAAGGTGTGGTCCCCTAAAAGGAGTCACCCGGTTGTAAAGTTCAACCTTGCAAACTTGCTAAAAATAATGCACTGATGAAAATTTACATACAACCACGAACACATTATCAAAGGAATTACGCTAAGTGGACTCCTAAGAAAGCAGCATTCATTATATAGATTGACCCGAACATTAGCTTCAAACTCCATTAGTCCCAACAGGATTACTTTGAAAAATGCATATGGAACATACCTCAAAATACAGATGCCACATGAAATTTTGACTAAAAGAAAAGCTAACTTAGAACTTCAATTAACCAAATCAATCGCAAATCTGACAACTCAGACCGCCTATTTGGAAAATAAATCATCTGATCCTAGTAACCCTTGAAAGGCACTTGAAACAAACAAATCATTGGTTGCCAGATGATAGTGAATAGAACTACCCAACTGCATGCAACAAACAGTCCCTTAAATTTGGTAATGTCCAAGGAGTTCAACGGAACGACACCTTGGGAAAATCAATGAACCAGCATATACATGTTTAAGGCACCACATGATTGAACAGCTAACAGGTTTAGGCTCAACTATTGGAGACTCCCCAATGGTGAAGTTCAAGGTAGCATTGCTAAGAACAATGCACCAGTACCAATCTCATTATCAAATAAATTATGCTAAGTGGAGTCCTTAGATAGCAACATTCGTTTAATACAAAAAACCCAACATATGCTCCAAACTCTTATAGTCCCCCGAATACAATGAAACTATTTATTCTGGAAATGCATACGGAATACACCTGAAATACAAAGAACACATGAAATGCAGCTCAAAGGAAGCTACACTACAACTTCAGCTAACTAAATCAATCACAGATCAACCATTTCAGCCGCCTAATCGAACGAAGAGGCTAACCAAATCCCAACCTAAATCTTTCACCTACAATTATTACGCACATCAATCGTGTACCTGGAATTAACAGCAACAAAATACGATCTACCAAACAGAAATCGAAATCACAAAATATCCTAAATATGCACGTCATTAGCCCTAAATCAACCCTAAGATTAGAACGTAAAATTCCCAAAAAATATACGATCAAACGACTCCGCAATAACAGATTCCAGTCCAGGAGATGAGAAATTTAGAGAGGGTATAAACGGAAAATCATACCGCTGTCGCCGATCAGGAGGAGCTTAATGAGGTAATCGTAATCGGCTCGAGCTCTGGCAGGTGGAGCAGCCATGGCAAGGATCCCAAAGCCACAAAAATAATAAAAAGGAGAGAATTGATTCGAGGAGGAAGAGAAATACCAGATCAGGTGAGAGAGAGAGAGAGAGATCTAAGGAGATGTGAGAGAAAAGAGGAGGGAAGCGGAAGCGGAAGCGGAGTCCTTGTTACGTCAGCAGACTCAGCAGCACCAGTCGGCCGTTGATTTTTTGTTTTTTTATTTGTTTTTATTGTGGTGGGGTAACAGAGTTCCTGGCCGTTGGATTAACGGGAACGAGATCTGAGAGGATGTGAAGCACGCGATTGTACTCGTGAAGAGCGTCGGAGATGTTGTAAAATTGCTGGAATTTTTCAGTAGTTTTAAGTGAGTCCGAGGCAAGTTGAATTTGATAATAGATATATACTAGCAGGACTGCCCGCGCTTTGCTGCGGGTTTTCAAATCATGAATAATATTCATAGAAAATTTAACTGAAAATGCTACAGCGATATAATCGCATTCTTAAATGTAACAATTTAGAGAACGCATGTTTTACATGAGTAACGCTCACAAAACCACAGATTTACACAATTATCTCCAAATGAAAGAAAAAGCAAGAGATATGTGAATTGATCCATAAAATACGTAGTTTAATTTACATCGCTACTCATTAAGTCGACATCAAATAGAAGCTTCACATCACAATAATTAACCACAATCCTCTGTTTTTGTAAGTGCAAAATGAAAAACGGAATCAAATATTAAACCCAATATCTTCACAGCACAATGTTCAACCCAAAATCTTCACATTAGCTCAAGAACTATATTGTTTCCAGAGCTTTCCAATTTCCCAGCACGGAACGACAAACATAAAAGCATTAAAATAGCTCTAAATTAAAACAATAGGATGAACTACAAAACGATAGAGGAAAGATTAAGAGCTTACCCTCAGAAAATCAAAGCTCACCAAAATGCTTACCCTAACCAAAGAATCGTAGAGAATAAATCTGCATCAACATGTAAATTATAGAAGAAAAAAATTAAAATTTATAAATACCATCATTTCACTACTAATTTGAATAAATCCAGAAACAATATATTGGAATAATCTTTTAGGTCTTCCAATATTAATAGGTTAGAAATTCAGAGATAAAACACCACAATTCATTAAATTCACAGTTGAACAATTCATTAAATTCAGAGCTTACCCACTGCAACATCAAATGATAGAAGCAAGACTTGTGTTAAAAGTCATGTGATGTGTGCATTTACAGACACCAAGATTTTACATGCCCAAGAAAGGGAATCACTCCATTAAAAAGAGAGGAACTACTGATACTGCAGGTACATTAACCAGACCACTAATTTTAAATGACAGCATATGCTCGAGTAAGCGAAAGACTAAATGACGAAAAGAAGAGGGTTATATACCCGTTTCAATGTCATTGTCAGGGGCCTCTTAAACCTGGTTCCAGAATGAGGATAGTCCAACACTCTCGTAGTGACTAATACTTATTGTGACCTTCACTCAGTTTGTGAATTAGAAGCTTGAAATACACCAAAAATTATATTAATAGCCATTCCCCTAATTTTAACTACTAACAGCGTAAAGAATTGGAAATTACAATTAAGACCAATGTTTTCCCCCTTTTTTTTCATTGCCATAAAAGGCAGAAAAACAAAGGCTTCTAAAACTCAAACCAACCGTCTCATTTCTTCCCAAAAATAAACACATTTTAATCCAACATTCATAAATGCGTGGTCAAACAGGGGAGAAAATTATGTTAATTTGGGCTTCAAATTTACAAACATAACTGTTTACAATAAGCATATATAACATGATTTGGTCTGCAGTGCTTTCACCAATAGTTATAAAAAACAAAGATTCTAAAGATATGCATGCAATAGAATGACTATTACCTCCAAGTAAGCAATTGCATGGTTGCAATCTAAGTTGCACACATCATGTTCAATCTGATAGCTTCAGTATAGCACTTGACAACATTATTTCAGGCTTACATTGAGCACCATCGCATAATCTTGGGCTTACATTGTGGAAAACAGAAGCACCACCAGCGTTTTTAACAATCAACGTTACTTGCCAACATCATTAGAGAGTGAACAATTAGGACCATTTTTTCTGTCCAGCCATTTTAGTTGGCCTAACTCAATGTAATTGCTTCTAATAACAGAATATTCTGATTGATATGGAAAGCGTAGTTCCTCTAAAAAAAGGCTAGAATTATTTATACCTGCCAAACCCAGAGTAATCTGGTTCAAGATGCGAGAGACCATTTATTTCTGTGTAACCATCAGAAGTCTCACTCATCTGCCTCTCAATCCTCTCCAATCCTCCAATAGATGTATAAATGAAACAATGAAAATATGTGGGAACTCAGAAGGGTTTAGGGTTTGTATAAAGTATAAAGTAGTAGTTTATAGCTTGACTATGTACACTGATATTATATACATATTAAGAGATGCCCAAAATATAGTTGCTCCTATTTTACCGATGACTCCAAACATTGGAGTACTTTGACTACTAAGTATTAGTTGGTAGCTTAGTTATATTTGCAGAACCTTCTATATGTAAAGAGTTGATTGGATTTACATAACTTGTTTAGTGCTAATCTTCAACACAAATGGTTATACAACAATGTGTAACAAACAATATGATTATTCACACTTAAAAAGCTATCCTGTTATAAATGGCTGGGAATTAACGTTTTCAATTAAGACTTTAAACTTTTTTTCTATTGTGGGATTGCAAAATGAGCATCCCAAATTGCATGAGCAAATGGTCTTACATGTAAACGATCTTGCACCCATGCTCAAAATTTTCTTCCCAAGCTACATGAAACAAATTTTGGGAATGCAAAAGAGGAGCAAAGATTCCAGACTCAGAGCATGTTATTGACTCAGCCACAAATCTGTTGACAACTATCAAAGACAAAATAGTACTTCTCTCTTAAAGATGTGGTTATCAACCCTTTTTACACATTTTTGTTAAAGTGTAACCTAATTGTTCATTCAATTACAATATCTGAAAACACCTCAAATCAAGCCACCTGATTTTGGCATTTGGGTGAGAAGGGGATACTAATATATATTTCGAAAACAACATCATGCTTTTCAGTCATTTTCATGGTTCTTACCAAAATTTAAAATCTAGAGAGAGTGAGGGATTAAGACAGTCAGGAAATAAACAAATATTAGATATAATTCCACATTCTAAAATAAATATCAGTAAGTTAAAAGTAAAAACATGAAAAAAGGTAAGAAATTTGATATTGTAGTTAAAGACCCATATAAGTAATATACAACTAAAAAGCTAGATATTAAACCTAGAATAATGCAGAAAGATTGTTTTTTATAGTACTGCCAATGACAATTAATACATCCAAATAAAACCTAACATTCATATGTGAATAACAATGAAGGTAGAGATTACTTGCAGAAGAGATGATTGCAGTTGAGTGAATCCACAAAACTCAGTAGACTCAAACTGCAAAACAGATGGGGAAAAATCAAACCCATTAACAGAGTGGAGAAATTTTAAATCTTTAAACGAATTCTACACAAAATCATGTAAAGGGTCTGTTTTGGCTACCGAGAAACTTAGTATACATTTGAATATTATTACATTTTAAAATAAAAATTAAGCTTTATTCAGATGGGAGAGATCAAAGGTTGCATCATTCAGCTTCACACATGCCCACAACACAATTTCAAAAACTGTCATCTTAAAGTCACATTCTTTATCAAACTCCCACTCCGGAATCAAAGATCCGCACCAAATCTCTCTCTCTCACTCTCTCTCTGTCTTTGTCATCCAGTACGCATCCGCCATGTTTGAGGCTCAACCCTAAACCCTAAATATCGAAAAGTAACCTATATCAAGCCCCAATTGCTATCAATGAGAGCAGCCTTAACGTCTTTGGTCGGCGCACTGGTTCTCTACATTAATATGATTCATCACATTCTTTCTCGAATTTCACTCTCGCATTCCTTGAAACAAATTCTGATCATAATTCATTCCTTAAGTAGAACTAATAGATTTAAACAAAGAAGAAAAATAAAATAAAAAATAAAAAAGGAAGCTGGGTTTTTACCTCTAAACGATCTCCCAGCAACAAAAGGCTTCAATCACTATCTTTGCACATTCGATTGGTCAGTAAAATATACAGAATAAGAGTTACATCACATATAAAGTAGAGAGAATTGGAAGACAAAAGGAGATTTAAAATGTGTAAACCTCACAAACGTCACAAACCCTAGAATTCTTGCTGACCAAAATCACAATTTCAAATTTGAAGCTGCATGATATGAATAGAGTTTGTAAACCTAATCCTAAAGCACAAAAGATTTGAAAACGACTCCTCACCTCAATCAGCTGAGGCTGTCATGCGCTTCAAATCTCAGTCATTCTGTGCAACCATGGCCTTTGTCCTCAATCTCAGGCCTTCATGGCTCAAGAGTGCAGGTAGTGAGAGTGATGCAACGACTCAATCTCCTCTCTCTCTCTCTCTTGAATCGTACACCCCTATGACTCTGTCTACCTGCAAGTCGTATTTCTTCCCCTTACCAAATCCCTATCGCTCTCACTCTTCCTTCCTCCCCCTCTCTCTCCCCTCCTCCTCTCTGCAAGCCGCATGCCTTCCTCTCACCAAATCCCTATCTCTATCCCTCCTGCTCTCTCTCCTGACGGCATGCTTTCACCGAGTCCCTCTGCAGCTCATAGAAAGAAAGGAAATGAAAGTCTCCCTAACCCACCCAATCCGTTCGAAACCCTACAGACTAAAACGACCATCGCACCCCTACCTTTCCAGGATTATCAACACACGGCATCAAGAATTAATGAAATAAGTTTAACCATATATTCAAACAACAATGATATAAACAACATAGAAATAAAATTGCAGAAAAATCTAAGGTTTAGATGAGAGAAGAATTAAAAGCATCTATTCAATTCAGGTGCTTGAAATTCATATGTTTACAATTCATCTACTGAATGGAGCATGTAGAAATTGACTAAATTCATACATATGTTTGGGACTCATCCTTCTTCCTCATAAAAATTGCTCCGAACTGCAATTTTCAATACAATTTGAGCCAAAATTTAATTCAGTATCTGTCATCATCAAAATCTTCTTCCGAGTCAAAACTCATGATTGGGGGAGTTCAATAAGCAACAGATAATTACCTAAAGGTTTCATCCACCAACAACAATCCCTTCCTCAACAGCCGAATGAAAAAAAAAAAAAGTTTAAATTTTGATGGTGCTTTCTGTGCCAAAGATAAGATGAAAGAAAACTTAACATGTGTACCTATTCAGGTAGAGTGAACAAAGATTTTATACAAAACAGAAAAATTAGCAATTTGTAAATTTATTTTGTCATGCCATAAAGTTTTTAAGAATCGAGTAACATATATTTTTGGACATACTGGTTCTTTGCACGAATAAACTGAAGGTGTAACCCCGCCTTCTTCTGTGGAATGCTTCTCTAACTGCAATAGCAGACAAACTGATGATGATGGGGACTACTAAATTCCTGAAAAAAACATAAAATTTTGAAGCTTTACAAAGTGTAACAATAAAACTGCACCCCGTGGAGAAATAACATAATTCACTAACCTCAATAAAGTCAGAAGTATCCGCATCCTGCCTGTCTGAATTCCTGAAAAAAGCATGAAATTTTGAAGCATTACAAAGTGTGCCTTTTAAAACTTGGACACAGGGCCTTCTTCTTCTTTCTGAAATTATCAAAACTAATCAAATTGTGGAATTCCAACCGTTAAAATGACATACCAGACTGAAGAAACTTCAGCAGTTAGAAGATCATAGCAGCAAATGCATCAAAAGAACAAAAAACTATATGAAAATTACAGAACCTAGATGAAAGGAAAACCAAAAAGCATCAATAAAATGAGAAACAGAAGAACTCACCTAAGAATTAGAGTCCCAAGAAAGCAGCAGGTTGATTTGATATGCCAAACTGCACTGCTTTTATATATCAATGTTTAAAACAATCTTTCAAATTTCTAAAAAAAATAATAATACTTTGAAATAATGAACAAAATCTACAGAACCCAGAACCCTTTAAAGCCAATTATATGTGGGGGTGGGGTTGTGGGATCACAAAAAGTCCAAATTTTTTTTTGCACCTCCCATGCAAATTAAACATTGACATTGATTCACAGAGAAGAATATGGACAACGACAAAGATGGGATGCGCGCCTCTGGGGGGGAAGGGGGGGGGGAGGTGTGGTGGAGGAGAGGGATGAGAGTAGAGGGAATAGACGCAGACCAAAAATATAAACTTAAAAAAAAAAATCATACGAAGATATTGTTTTAACAATTAATGGCATATATATATATCAAGGAGACAAATAGTTGCAGAGGCTTGGATTATACCTTTTCATCTTGGATTTGAGAACTTTGTGGCCTCCGCCTTATTTTTGAACACCAGATTTGAGCTCTGTGTGCTCAAATTAAATCAGTTCATCCAGGCATGGGCTTCAGATCTCACTAACTCTCTGAAAGCTTGGGCTTCCTCCTCAATTTCCGTCATATTCTCTCTGCGCTGTATCCCTCCTCCCTCACTCAATCAGGTCAGAGAGCAGACAAATTTGATGTGGACTTCAATGTATATGAATCCATGGTTGAACTCATTTCCTGACACACTGAGTGAAAGAAATGAATCATCAAATTAAGATCCACATAATTAGTTGCATTTGTCACCAAAATACCAATCATTCCAAAACACCATTGAAGCACTGAAAAATCACAAATTTCACCAAATTCAAAAGCACCCAACACCCACCAATAAAATTTGGAATAAGTCCGATTAAAAGGATGAGATTGCTTGAAACAAAACCCCCAAAATCACAAAAATGAAATTTTAACAGAAAACCCATTTCTAAGCCCAAACTTACACACTTCTAACACATAATTTTCAAACCACAAAATTACCCACCCTAAAAAGTGAACCGGTTTATAATGGTCAAACCCATATGATCAAACTCACCGAATACTGAAAAAAAAAATTACAATTAATAATTACCTCAACAGCTAACAGAGCCAAAGCCAAACCCCAGAGCTTCGAATGGCAAAAATGATAACAGAAACATGAATAGTCCTTCTTCCTTCCCCACTACTGCTGCCACTTTCTCTCTCTAAATGAGTTACCATTACACCAAACCATTAGCATGCAAGTATTTAACTACAATGTTTAGTGCTTTGCAACTGAGCCATGATACTGAATCAAAAGAAAAAAAAAATCATATATTCTTGGACATTTTATCATGAGATCATACCACCACAATGCTCAAGATCCTAAATTAGTATACATTTGCATACGCAAAATCTATGATCGTCAATTCAGACCAACCCTCGTACATTTGCAGCTCAAATCAGCACAGGAAAAAAATGCTAGGCATGTATGTTCCCCCAAAAGTGAATTTATCAGTCTTTGAGATGGGCAATAAAAACCTATCAACATTGTGCATTCAAGAATCATTTTTCTTTAAAAAAAAATAATAATAAATAAATATTTAAAAAAATCAGCTTTTTTGATAATGAATCCAATTAAACAGTTCAGAATCAGAAGTCAACAGAGCAAAAAACAAAATCAAGTCACTTTTTATATACATTTTAAATCAATTAGATCAATTAGATCAATCAGATAACAGAAAGAAGATGGAATTCCACAAAAACTGTAACAATAGTCAGCTCATTTAGGTACAATTACTACGAAGATTGAAGTCGAAAACATAAAAGGAAGTAAATTTAAATCATTTTTCCTACACTTTCCCAGCAACCAAGCAGAGAACTAAGAAATTGAAAGCAAATGAACTGATTGGCGCAATCAATTTAACCAAAGAAATCCGATTTTACTACGACGGGGGTAAATATGATGAAAATGGTGAGAAATTACTTACAGAGAGAGCTTCGATGACTTGGCCCAGAAAGCCAAAGAGGAGATCCTTTCTTATGAGAGAATCAAAAAAGTTCTAAGCTTTTAATTTTGCAATCACTTTCAGTTCTTCATCTCTTACTCTAAATCCCAATTACAGAAATATCTAAACTTTACTTCAATTTAATATTGTTTCCCCAGAACAGCACAATCCCACAAAAATAAAGTTAAAAAAAAAAAACAACAACAACAATAAATCATGAATTAAATTAAACTTCTCACCTCCACCTCCAGCAAAGCTTTCACATTCTCAACCTGTCACAAAAAACAAAAAAAAAAAAATAAATAAATAAATAAAGAACTTGAATATAGCAAATCAGCAACCCTACTCCCCCTCTTTCTCCCTCTCCCTCTCCCTCTGCAATTCACGTGTGCAGCCCCTCCCTCTGGAACTCTCCCCCCGTGAAACCCCTAAACCCCGCGCGTAGGCCCTATATCTTATGGCTGCAACCTCACGAATCGTCCCCATCACCTCAATCCTACCGAACCACAAATCAGGTACAATTTATGAGAGTAATTGTAAAAACTGGATAAAACACTTTAAATAACTATTAAGTTTTGAATTAAACTGAAGAAAATAGTTCAAACTAAGAAAATCCCAGTAAGTGGAAAAGGATATGGTGAGTGATTAGTGCCTAGGAATTGCTCAGAAGCACATATCCTTCGAATTCCTCACCGCAAAAGCAGCAGGCCTATAAGTAAA
The DNA here is from genome assembly GCF_963583255.1 of Pyrus communis. Lineage (NCBI taxonomy): Eukaryota > Viridiplantae > Streptophyta > Magnoliopsida > Rosales > Rosaceae > Pyrus > Pyrus communis. Next base: position 12,521,812 of record NC_084819.1, read on the forward strand.
AAATAGAAAATGGTAAAATTAGAAAGAAAACAACTTTTATAGAGAGCAAAAAAATGGGTTATGTTGCAGAACATCCAACTACCATCAAATTATGTATAATCAAATAATGAATTGCCATCAAAATTCCAAAATATAATCTGACAATTGGATACAAACCGAAGAACCAGAAGGTGAGGAGGACGATGATGCAGGACCACGCCACGTGTCATCTGTAATCATGTTGACACCTCATCGGCATATTACCACCGTACGAAGTGCCGATTTCGTGGTTTTGCTCCAGCTCCGGATGCCAGAAATGGGTGTGTTGGTAGCACTGATTGTCATCGTCCTCCTCCCGAACCTGCGAAGCTCTCAAACGTCATAGCGGCAGTGGCAGCAACAGCAGCACCGCCTGAAGTATTCCTACTGGTCGAAGCAGCAGCAGAAGAAGAAGATGAGGAAGACGATGGATGTTCTTCCATTGCAAAGAGAGAGGGAAAATTGGGGGGAAATTAATTTCAGAACCCTGATCCTAATTTAGATGAAAAGGTAACGTACACATGAAGGTCTGAGGAAGAAGGTCCCATGACGATGGATTTAACTGAGATTATGAAGAGGAATGGGGTGAGCAGCGCTGGGGCTAGGTTGAGAGAATGGAGAGAGAAGTCTCGAATTTGAGAGAAATGAGAGAGAAACGGTGCTAGGGTTACAGAGTGAGAAAAGGGAAGAACGGGGGATTTGATGGATGGTTATCGAGAGAGCAGGGAGAGAGAAAGAGGGAAAGGAAAGGCGGTGGCAATTTTGTAAATAAAGTGAAATTCGGCCCAATCCTACGGACAAAATTACCCCCTAACTTTTGGGAATTACCTTTCCAACCCAGCCCAGATCTGATGGTTTTTGTTGTAAATAGCGTGAAATCGAGGGGCAAACAATTGACTGTAGCCCAATGAACAGTCAATTGCTCCCTAGTTTTAGAATAGATAATAGCATTACTGATATCCTAGTGTGAATTCAATACATTGATTTCACACTTATGGGTTTAATATATCACATTTATAAGTTTAATATATTGAATTTATGAATATATTGATATCATACTTAAATTTCTCGATTTACTATAGTAGTATGATTTTTATGTGTCCAATTTATTGGTTTCACATTCACTTTTTCAGGTTTACTGTGGAAGAACTTATTTAGATCATCAAATTTTCTTCCTTTTATATGCGAGTTGCACATGATTTGTATAGTGACGCTAGTCAAGCATACCATGACAGACTGGTTGAGTATCAACGTTATGGTAACGGCGCTAATATAAATAGATATTACATTGATATTTGATTAACATTTGTGATATGATGTTAATAATTGGTATTAATACGTCAATGTAACGTTGTTAAAATGACGTTGATATTTGGTTGCCATATCGTCAGTTGCGTCATCCATGTCTCTTGGTTAGGCCATGCACGGTCCATGGGTGCAAGTGTGAAAATTTGAAACTTGAAACCTAAAATTTTACCCGTTAGATATGGTTCAGTAGTTTTAAGTGAGTCCAATAACTATATATAGGAATCGGACAAGTTGAATTTGATATATATATATATAGCATTATTGTTATACTAATATGAATTCAATATACTGATTTCACACTTATGAGTTTAATATATCACACTCATAAGCTTAATATATTGAACTCATGAGTATATTAGTATCACACTTAAATTTTCCGATCCACTATAAAAATGTGATTTTTATGTGTCTAATTTATTGGTTTCACATTCACTTTTTTTCAAGTTTACTGTGGAAGAACTTATTTAGATCATCATATTTTCTTCCTTTTATATGTGGGTTGCACATGATTTGTATAACGACGCTAGTCAAGCATACAATGATAGTGCGGCTAAATATCAACATTATGGGGCGCTGATATAAATAGATATTACACTAATATTTGATTAACAATGGTGATCTGATGTTAATAATTCGTATTAATACGTCTATATAACATTGTTAAAACGTTGATATTTGGTTGCCATATCGTCAGTTGCATCATCCACGTCACTTGGTTAAGAGAGATTTTTCAATGTGACCGGAATACAGGGTGATACACCACGTGTTACTATGCAAATGGTAGGATATATGTGTTAAAAGTTAATAGCTTAAAAAATAAAATTTTCCACCACTTACATAAAAGTACGTGATATACTATTCGTACTCCGGTCACAATGAAAATTTTCTCTTTGGTTAGGCCATGCATGGTCCATGGTTGCAGGTGTGAAAAATTGAAACTTTGAAACCAAAAATTTGTAACGGTTAGGTATGGTTCAGTATTAGGCTTTTTCAAGCATGAAACCAGATCATATTGATACCAATTAGTTTTGGCTTAGTTCGATACCACATAATTTCGGCCTACAACATTGGCCCACTTCAATCCATTATTTTCCGCGGGGAAATGAAGTGGCTAAACCTCTAATTTCAAAGTATGTTGAGAAAAAATTAAAAAAAGGGTAAATTATATTTTACCATCTCAGATTTAAAGTCTATTATAACTCCATACAACATCTTCAAAAAATTTTACTTTCATACCTCAAGTATTATTTTATTTCAATATAATACATCCATTACATTTTCTATCCATTGATCCGTTAAGAGCTGACGTGACTGCCACATTTGTATCACGTGGCTGTCAAAGTTATGCTACCTGGCAAAAAATAATAACTTTTTTATCTATAAAAAAAAAAAAAAATTGAATCCCCAAAACCCCACCCCCCCCCCCCCCACACCCCCCCCCCCCCCCCACTTCCCCGCAACCCCCCTCACCCCTCTTATCCCTCCTGAGCCTCCCAACTTCATGTCATTCCTCCTCCATCACCACCACCCATCTCATACAACCACCATGTCAATCCTCCCCTCCCACCGGAGCAACCACCTCCATCTCCTTCATCCTCATAACCAAACATCCATCACCGCCTACTTCGATAACAGGGCCTGATGTGACTGGTGGATAGACTTGAGCATGGCAAGAAGACCATCATCGGATTCAGAGGTTTCTGGGTTGTTCAGCGCATTTGGGTCATTGACTAGTTGTCGAGGTCCAGATCTAGGGATCGCTCGGGGTGGGGAGGTAGGTGTGGGGTGAGATAGGGGGTTTAGGTTGCGAGGAAGGGGAATGGGTTGGGAAAAATGATAAGCAACAAAGAGGTAGGGGTGGGGTGGGATGGGGTGGGTTTTTGGATGGGAGGGGAGGTGAAGAGAGTGGATGAGAGGGAGGTGGTCGAGGGAAATGGGTTTTTGGGTTTTCATTTTTATTTTTTATTTTTTTCAATAAGATAAATTATTATAATATTTTTAATGCATAAAAAATATTTTTTTTTTGCCACATGGTACAAATTTGGCGACCACGTCAGCTCTTAACGGATCAATGGATGGAAAATGTAACGGATGTATTGTATTGAAATAAAACAGTACTTAAGGTATGAAAGTGAAATGTTTTGAAGATGTTGTATGATGTCACATCCTAGTCTTGGCTCCGCCGTAGCACGATATTGTCCACTTTGGGCCCCGGCCACGCCCTCACGATTTTGTTTCTGGGAACTCACACGAGAACTTCCCAGTGGGTCACCCATCTTGGGATTGTTCTCGCTCAAACTTGCTTAACTTCGGAGTTCCAATGAAATCCAAAACAAGTGAGTTTCCAAAAGGCATTATACTAAATGGAGGTGGGCATGTACATATAAGGTACTTCACCCCCTTTCCATTTGTCGATGTGGCATGTTACAATCCACCCCTCTTAAGGGCCTGACGTCCTTATCGGCACACTCGCACCACACGGCAGAGTGGCTCTGATACCATTCTGTCACATCCCAGTCTTGGCTCCGCCATAGCACGATATTGCCCGCTTTGGGCCCCAGCCAGGCCCTCACTGTTTTGTTTCTGGGAACTCATACGAGAACTTCCCAGTGAGTCACCCATCCTTGGATTGCTCTCACCCGAACTCGCTTAACTTCAGAGTTCCAATGGAATCTGAAGCCAGTGAGTTCCCAAAATGCCTCGTGCTAAATGGAGGTGGGCATGTACATATAAGGCATATCACCCCCTCTCCGTTGGTCGATGTGGGATGTTACATATGAGGTTATAATAGACCTCAAACCTAAGGTGGTAAAGTGTAATTTACCAATTAAAAAATTATGACCAACCAGAAGATTTATTACTCATACACTTTGAAATTAGTTTTAATGTAAGAAAACTTTTTGATTAAAAACTCATAAAGAAACTTGCAAAATTGGTTTTCAAATGTAATTCCTAATAATGTAAAGTTTGATGGCTTTTATGAATTAATTTAAATAATTATAAATAAATAAACAAATAATTATTAATTCGGCTCACTACGGTAATGATCAACTTTTTCAAAAGTATGAGAATTGAATTTGTTGATTTACAAAATCGGGTTGATTTTGAAATAACGTTAAGTGTCAATGTGTGACCTTTCTCAGGGTTGCTTAGTCACTAAGTAAAGATAGTGTGTAGAGAGATAGAGAGGAAAATAAACACAAGATGTACGTGGTTTATCTTAAGTTGGGCTATGTCTACGAAGGTATAAGCATGATACATCATTAGTGAGTTCAATAATAGATTAAAAGGTATTCAATCAGAAGAATCTTTATTATGGAGAATGATCTCATTTTATAGTTGAGGAAAGTCCCCCATTTTCGTTTGCAGTCGAAGTGGGACTCTAAAGTTTATTTTGGTGTTGACGTGTGCCGAGTTGTTGTTGGTCTCTTGATTGGAGAGAAACTCATGTGCTTTGGCAGACACCTCAACATGTACTCTTCAATAGGTCTTTGAATGTATACAATTGGCCAATACTCGGTGGTATCGGGGTTAGCGAAATATGGTACAAACAATATCCATACCATTTATATAAAATTAGTCTGATGAAACTGAAGATTTTGAACACAAAACCAAACGAAACTGGTTTGGTATAAGATCGTTTTTGTACGATTTCAATATTTTGATTTTAAGTATCCACTCCTAATCAAACGCTTAACTGTTTTACTTTATATTTGATCATTTTCAAGTACAACAATTTATATAAAAGAAAACTAATGTAGATGACTTCAAAACTTTGAATTTTAATAAATAAAAAAATCATATATTAATTTTATTTAATGATAAGGAGAAGAAATAAAAAAGAAGAAAAAAACCAAAAAACAATCCAACCCAACCGCATGTAAGCACATGCCAACCAATTCAAATATCAAATCAAAGTCTCTACTGTGAGTAGATAGAACCGATAAGAAGACTAAGGGCTGGTTTGGTATTGTTGTGCTTTGAAAAAGTCTGCTTCTGTTGTGTTGTGAGAATAAGCAGCTGTGAAATAAAGCAGTACAGTGTTTGGTAAATTTTTTTGTAAAAGTGCTTTGGGAAAAAAAAAAAAAAAAAAAAGCAGTATGATAGTGTTTGGTAAACTTTTATATAAAATAGCTATGACTGTCTATGACTGTGTGAAATGACCAAAAATGGTATAATACTAGATGTGCTGTTAATTTAATTTTCTTAACAAATAAAGATGAATTACTAAATATACTTTATTTTTAAAAGAAAAATATTTGTAAATTTTATCTTAAATATTAATTACTATGACAAACTACTTCAATTGAAATATTTTAGACTGAATAGCTAGGATTCATTAGTACAATATTGTTAATGTACTTGAAAGTAGTCTAATCAGATGCATTCATCAAACTTGCCGCTATTCTATTTCTTAATGTCTCTATCTCATGTGATCCTTCAACTTGATAATTTTGGTATTTTTCATTATCTTCATCACTACTATCGCTCTCTTCACAAAAGTCCTTGGGGTCATCAAAATGATGATCACGTTCAGAATACCTTCGTATGTAGTTATGAAGAGCCATTGTAGCAATGACAATCTTCACTTGCTTATTGAACAGGTACTTAGGCATGTCCCTTAAAAATGCCCATCTTTTCTTCCATACCCCAAAAGTTCGTTCAATGATGCTCCTAAGAGAAGAATGCATGTGGTTGAATACCTCTTTATGACCCGTTAGTTCGCCACCCCTACGAAAGTCAGGGAGATGATATATTTCACCTTTATATGGTCCCAAATATCCTCTCATTTGTGGGTACCTCGCATCTACCAAGTAATATTTTCCTGACAATTGAAAATTTTGTTTTGTATTGTAATAATTATACAAAGCAAATATATAAAACATTATAATAAAAATAAAGATTACTATTTGGAGGCTTACAAAAGTTTAAATTTGGATTCCGTAGCACGGATAGAAAAACCATTCTATCATGTGTAGTGCATTCCTATCCGGCACAAGCAAATGTGAATTGCATGTCAAAATTACATGCAGCCATAACATTTTGAGTCGGTATTCCTTTCCTACCAATGTATGAAACTTGATTCGGAGGTGGTATTGAAGCCTCAACATGTACTCCATCTATGACACCAATACAATCCTAAAAATAATAACATAGAAGAAAACCGTCAACCTACACTTATAGTTTGCAAATAAGTTAGAAGACGAGTCAAACGTTACCTTAAAATAAGGCATGTATCTTGTATCTCTCCTTATTTCTTGGGGAATGCCACGAAACTCCGAATCCATTGGTTTGATAATATCTATTGTCATCTTACATACGATATCCAACATAGCACCAAAATATCTACTAACAGTCTCACCAGAATGTTGAAATCTCTCTTGTGCTAATCTATTTTTCACACCATGTCCCAACATATGCAAAAACATTCCTAATATTTCAGTTGCACTCATTCTCCTTGAACCTTTCAATCCATAATTAGTTTGCAAGTCATTGGATAATCTATAAAAGACATCTTTGTTCATCCTAAACATTCTATAGCATCACACATCATTTCCTTGTAGTACTTCCATCAACCAAATATTACCTGTTTGGGAAGAATTCATACATGGAATTTTGTGGACTTATTTTAAATAATATGTTTCATGCCCTGTCTCTGCCTTGAAGTTAGCTCTAATATTTGCATATCCATCTTTGTCAAAGTGAGTGCCCGGACGATGTCCAGCCTTAACCTCCTTGATGCATACATCACAATATATATATATATATATATATATATATATATATATATATATATATATTGTGGGCATTCCATGTAGTTGTAGGATTTAACGAAGATGCCCCCTTCTTTACCATCGATACGAACTAGTGATTTGTATATATACATATACATATACATATATATATATATATGTATATATATATATATATTAAAACAAGAACAAATAATATTGTAATATAACCAAGAAATAACTAATCAAAGCATTATGTACATGAAAGCAGGAATGAGCATACATAGTACATGAAAGCATACACAGTACACATGGAGCCACCTCATGCTTGGCCATAACGCCACTAATCAGATAAACCTGTGATTGAAATCACATGGAGCATAATGTTCCAAATTCCAAATTATTGCAAGAAGTAACCAACTCAGTAACCAACAAGAAATTTTAGATTCACCCAAATCATAAGTTTGCAATCTAAACAAATTAAGGCTGTTATATTGAAGAATCTGACATGGATAAATAAAGGGTATTTGAACAATACCCTTGAGAAGCCAAGTATCTTTTTTCAATTGTTCCCTCCCCTACATCTCTTATCATTTGCCCTGCTTTTGTCTACTCAGAATATAAAGGCCAAATCCAGTCTACTGGTCTCTCTTTGCCATCACATTTTCAAAATTTGAACCACACTTCGAAAGCTTAAACTTGATCATTTTTCATGTTCTTAACTTGGTTTCACCCACATTTTCTCGGCAAACAAACAGCACGAATTGAACCATGTGAAAAAACAAACCCACAATGCAGGAAACAGGTAGTGTGTTTAAGAAACAAACAAACAAAGTACATAAACAAAATAAATAAATAAGGGCAGAAAAAAAGGAGGAGATTTGAGTTCTTAGAGCAATCCCAGCGTTGGGTTTTGCTCGGGGGAAGGGGTCCAAAACAATGGCCCGAGGGCCAGTGGCGTGGCTCCAGCGTGTGGGAGCCCGATGGAAGGGGGAGGCCCGAGCAAAGGGCCCGTGAGGGATTGCCAGCCCGAGAGCCCGAGGTGGGCGTGACGTCAGGCTGATGCCAGGGTGGCGTCAGTGTAATATTATATTTTTTTGTGTCAGGCGCGTGCACCCCACCTGCGCGTGGGGGCGCGTCGTAGACACAAAAATCAGAAAAAAAAAGAAAAAAAAAAGTGTCAGTTACCGTTGGGAAGCCACGTGGCTTCCCACGGTGCGTTAGATCTTAACGGTCACTTAATGTGGACCGTTAGATCTCAACGGTAAAAAAAAAAATTTAAGTCAGATTTAATATCCACCGTTCGATCTGAGATCAACGGTGGATATTAAAATGCTTTATAAATTAAAAAATAAATGAAAAAATAGTTTTAAAAATCTGAAAAGTAACCGTTGTGACACGTGGCACAATCTGGAGTGTTGGAATTCAAATTTTTTTATATCCAACGGCAGAGATTAATTAATTGAATAAAAATTTAAAAAAAATTCAAAAAAATTCAAAAAAATATCTGAAAAATCTGAAAAAAAAATTGTTTTTACTTTTCTATAAATACCTTCTCATTATCATCTACCTTACACAACAATTTCATATTTTCTCAACTACTTTCAATCACATTCCTTTCTTTGTCTCAAAGTTTGAATCCATTTTTTTTCAACAAAATGACCACTGGTGCAGGTACGAATTGGTCGCTTATTGAAGATGTTGCGTTGTGTACTAGCTGGGTTGAAGTTATTCATAGTTCGCTTACGGGTAATGAGATGCAGTTGCGAGAAATGTGGAGTCTTATTCATACCAATTTTCTTGAGAAAATTGGTGGGAAAAGAACCAAAGAATCGATGTCCAGTCGTTGGAAATTACTTAGCCAATCGTTTAGTACGTGGAGAGACGCTTTGGCACAAGCTAGTAGTAATATTCGAAGTGGGGAAAATTACTCGGATCAGGTAACAATATATTATTTATTTGATACCCAAATTTACATTATAATTATTTGTTTGTATTATTTATTTGTTATCTACATAATTTATTATTTATTGTTTGTATTATTTATTTGTTACGTACAAAATTTATTATTTATTGTTACTTATTTGTTACATTATAATTATGTTGTTTGTTACATTATAATTATGTTGTTTGTATTATTTATTTGTTTGTTACATTATAATTATGTTATTGTTACTTATTTGTTACATTTATTTGTTACATTATAATTATGTTGTTTGTATTATTTATTTGTTACTTATTTTCATTAAAATTAATGTATAATATCACTTACGGTGGGTGAAAAAAAAGTGTATATATTTAAGGTTAAAATTATTTACTAAACTTGGAACTCTAGCCCCATGTTATGATTAACATGACATATATATATATATATATATATATATATATATATATATATATTTGCTAGGTATACATATATATATATATATATATATAACATGACATATATATATATATATATATATATTTTTTTTTTACTAAACTTGAAACTCTAGCCCCATGTTATGACTGGACTCGTTTCATTAATCATGCATGACGCATGGCATGCCTTTTTCTCATTAATCATGCCCCTATTTGTTACTTATTTTCATTATAATTATTTATTTGTATTATTTATTTGTTACTTATTTTTATTGTGTAGGAACTTCAAGCACAAGCTTGGTACGCTGCCAAAACCAAAAGCAAAAATAAATCATTCAACCGGTGGGAATGTTGGAATATTGTCAAAGATTGTCCTAAATTTAGAGTTGTGCCAGTCGGTCCAGAAGTGCACATGAACAGCACCCCTCTACACTCTACACCCGATCATGTTCATGAAGATGATGCAGAAGAAGTGCCCGAAACGCCCCTCCCTGAACAAGCGTCGGGTTCGACCCGTTTTCCAATTAGGCCTCAAGGTAAGAAGGCTTCAAAGAGAAAAGGGGGTGGTTCCAAGAATGATTATGCAAAGTTCATGGAAGAACTTACTCGCCAAGGTGAATTGACTTTGGCGAGGGAAATGGCGAAAGATGAGACTGATAAGGCTAGAGAGGCATCAAAAGCAGCAGCTATTGAGAGAGAATTTTATGCTAATGAGAGAGAAAGAGAGCTACTTAGGCAAGAAAGGGAACATGTTAGAGAAGAAAGACGGGCTCAACAAGATCGTGAGATTATGAACATGTCTTTAGAAGGGAAGTCTCCAAATTCTAAATTTTTTTGGAAGTCAGAGAAAGCGGACGTTGTGCGAAGGAGGCGTGCAAGAGAAGCAATAGCAAGCCAAGGTGGTTCTAGCACCGCAAGAGAAGATCATCCTAGCACCACAAATTGGTTAAGTGATGATGAATATAGTACTTTTTGTAATCGGAGCCCATAATTTTCCAATCACTTTGGGTTGTAATTTATTATTTATTGTTTGTATTATTTATGTTGTTTCCAATTTCTTGAATATTTATTCAAATTAATTTGGTAAGTTATTAACAAACCCTCTACCTCCTTGTATAAAATAATTAAAAGTTCATCGTTCTAATTAAAAGTCCTTTACATAGATTAAAACCCACACGAAGTGTGACTCTGTTTTCTTCTTATAATACATATACTAAGAATTACATAAACATAAACATAAAAAAATTACATATACTAAGAATTAAATAAAAATAAACATAAAAAATTACATATACTAAGAATTACATAAACATAAACATAAAAAAATTACATATACTAAGAATTACATAAACATAAACATAAACATACTAAGAATTACATAAACATAAACATAAAAAAATTACATAAACATACCAAATAATAAAACACACCAAATAAAATAACATAAACATACCAAATTAAAAAAAACACACTAAATGAACTTAATTATCTTCAGCTTGTTTCAATGCCCACTGGTGCTCTATCAAGTCAATTTGTCGGGCATTGTGCATGTCTGGCATTTGAAATGCAGTATATCGTTGAATGAGCCTTTCATTGTAACGTCCATCCCTCTCATTTCTTACCCCCTGGTGATTGAACATTGCTTCTGATTCGTTAAACAATTCTTCCTCTTCCTGATTGAATTCCCACATCATCCTTGAGGAAGAAGAAGAAGACATTGAAAGAAAGAAACATAAACTATGAATAATGATACAGATTTTTGTGAATAAGGAAGCAGAAACTATGAATAATGATAGAGATCTTGAGAATTTTGGTGTGAGATTTGTGAGGATGGATGGAGGATTATATAGAGGATTCAGAAAGGATTAGGTTGTGCATAATGCCACGTGGCATGCCGTCATTCGTTACAAATCTGATGGAAATCTATCCTCAAAGATTGTGAACAGATTATGACACGTGGCATGCCGTCATTCGTTAAAAATCTGATGGAAATCTATCCTCAAAGATTGTGAACCGATTATGACACGTGACGCGACGTGATTGGTTAATAATCTTATCAGAAATCCATCACCAATAATTGTATTATTTTGTATTATTTAATAATACTTCGGATAATGACACGTGGCGCAACGAGAACGATTAAAAATCTTATCCGATATTACAATTAAAATTATTTTGTATTATTTTATAAATAAATAAAATACTAATATTTTATTATCTATTGCCAGGGCTACTTACTGTTCATTAAGGGCAGTTACTGTTCATTAGGTGGATTGAATAGTGTATTGCCAGGGGGAGGGCTCCAACGTTGGAGTTGCTCTTATAGTTCACTAGAGCAGAGTAGAGAGACAGCAACAGATTGAGATTGAGATTGAGATTGAGATATAGCAGTTCGGATGTTTGTGCTGTATATGAGTTAAATGGTGGGTGGAGAAAGAAGTGTCTTGGAAGTTGGAAAGACGAAAGCAACAACTTTATTGGGTTCCTAAATATATAATTCAAACAATTAAACTACTTAGATTTAGAGCAACATAATCCTAAATATATAATCCAGACATATATTTAGAGCAACACCATCATTGTTAATCAAATGCTAAGAACTGAAATTGCTTCATAGATCTCATGATAATAATTAGAACCTTAATTCAAACCTCAAAACTGAAATTTAGAGAATTAATTCAAACCCCCAAACTGAAAGTTAGAACATTAATTCAAACATCAAAACTGAAATTGCTTCAACGATGGAAGAGAGAGAGAGAGAGAGAGAGAGAGAGAGTTATGTTTACCTAATCGATGACATCGAGCCTGTGTTCGCCTTCACTCATTCGTTGGTTGCCAAATAAACCCTGTTTCAGAAAACCCCAAAAAAATCGGTTCATCATCCATGTTAGCTGTTAGAACCAAACCCTGAATTAAAATTAAACTACAAAAATAAAAGCAAACTGAGAAAGCAGCCAAACCCTAACCTAACTAAATTAAATTAATTAATTACAACAAATATATTCAAGCAAATCGAGTACCTGGTTGCTCGGTCTGTGGTGCTGAAACTGATGGAAAAAGAGGAAAAAAAGGAGGAAGAAGAGGTGTAGCGGTAGGCAACAGAGGGAAAAGGACGTGTGGAGAGAGTGTTTTGCGAGAGAGCTTGCAAGAGAGAAGAGTATGAAAGTGTGAGGAATAAGGAGAAATGAGAAAGGAGAAATGAGAGCAATATTGGCAAATTGAAAAATTCATTAACAAAGTTACTATAGCTTCGTGTTTTTTCACAATAAACCACTTTTTTAAGCTGCTTTTTGCAACTTCCACTTTTTAGTTTTTTTTCATCCGAATTTTTGAAATAAAGCTGGTTTCAGATGTTTACCAAACACCAAAAAATGTCTCAACTTTTTTTTTCATACCAGCTTTTTTTAAAATCACCTCAACTCCAAATCATACCCAACTTGCAGTGCAAAAAGAAGTAGTGGGAGTAGTACAATAAATGATGAGATGGAATGGATGGATGAAATAAATTATTTTTTGAACATTTCATTGGGAAGGAAAACGTGAGAGAGAGTGAAGCTTCAATGGCTTTTTTTCTTTTACAGAGGGGGAGAGAGAGAGAGAGAGAGAGAGAGAGAGAGAGAGATTTCTATTTACGTACACAAAGAAGGAAAAGTAAAGTAGTAATTTTTTTGGGATGTCCAATTAATCTATCAAGTATCAACCTTTAAATTTATAATTTTTTTAATAGACATATAGGTAATATCTGTCATGTAAATTTTGATTGACTGTTAGTGTACATCAAGACTGCCGACTCCATCTATGGCGTTTTAACTTAAAAACCAAGCCTCTACAATGGTGGATTCATGAGTTTGAAAATCTAATGGTCACGATTCATTCATCAATCAGTATACCAACTAATGAGAAAACACAACTAATCATTTGTATCTAGTTAATATTGATGACATACTTTTTCCAAGTTTATTTTTCATACCATTGGCCACTAATTTCTTGGGCCCCAAAATCTTAAATGCTAGTTTGCATTTTCCAGTCGAGCTTCGCCTATTGTCCATTGTTTTCTTTGCCACGGTTAATGAAATAATGATAGTACTAGTGTTTAGTTTAAAAAATAGTTGGTATTTAGTCTATGAAATAGTGTTAGTACTAGTGTTCTATTTAAGAAATAGTTAGTTTTCAGTTTACGAAATAGTGATAGTATTAATGTTCAATTTAAGAAATAGTCAGTGTTCAGTTTAAAAATTAGTGGTAATACTAGTGTTTAGTTTAAGAAATAGCTAGTGTTTAATTTATGAAATAGTGATAGTACTAGTTTATGAATTAGTGATAGTGCTAGTGTTCAATTTAAAAAATAGTCAGTGTTTAGTTTACGAAATAGTGATAATACTAGTGTTCAGTTTAAGAAATAGTCATGTTCAATTTAAGAAATAGCGATAATACTGGTGTTCAGTTTAAGAAATAGTCATTGTTTAGTTTAAGAAATAATATTCAGTTTAACAAATAGTCAGTGTTCAGTTTAAAAAATAGTGATACTACTAGTGTTCGGTTTAAGATATAACCATTGTTTAGTTTAAGAAATAGTGTTCAGTTTAAAAAATAGTGATACTACTAGTGTTCAGTTTAAGAAATAGTCAATGTTTAGTTTAAGAAATAATGTTCGATTTAAAAAGTAGTCAGTGTTCAGTTTAAGAAATAGTAACAGTATTTGTAATTAGTTTAAAAAATAATCAGTGTTCAGTTATAGAAATATTCAGTGTTTAGTTTAAGAAATAGTAATAGTTCCATGGTGAAGTTTTAGAAATAGTTAGTGTTAAGTTATAAGTATAATCAGTGTTCAATTCTAGAAATAATATTGAATAAAATAGACTGAAATGAGAATCATTCTCTATACCATAAAAATTGCATGTCGTAAACAGATACAGTAAAAATTCTTACTGGGAGGTTATGACTCCCAATATTTAATATATCTCCTAATACTTTATATTGGAATTGAATAAACAAAACACTATAAAGAGAATATTCACTGGAGGGAGGTATAAATAGGCCAAACAACAATTATAGGAAAAAGATCTTTTAGATCTCTTTCCTTCTTTTTTTTTTTTATCAATTCCCTAATATTGTATCGTAATCTTTTTTACTATAGATCGTGTACACCATCAGTGTTCAATTATAAAAATAACTAGTGTTCGTATCGTGGAGCCAACAATAATCACAAGGCGACACATAGATTTTTGGATAAAGGAGGACAAAAATACCCTTGAGGCATACTGAGATTCCTACACGCGAGCAGCAGACAATCATCCCTTAACTAAGTCAAAAGTGTCCAAAGAAGGTAACAAATTCAAAATTATTTCATCCTTCCTCATTCCATATTCTCTACAAAGCAATCATTCCATAACCTTCAAAATATTCCATAAAAATTAGGTTAATTGGTTAATTAATGGATTTATTTCCTATTTAATCCATTAATCACCAATTAAATCACCCATTATACCAATTAATCACCCATTACACACCAAAAATACCCCCAAAAGGCCGGCCACCTTTTCTCCAAAAGGGACCGGCCATGCTCTATATATTGAACCCTATTTTTCTCTAAAAAGCTAGATTTTCACTCTTGCTAAAATTCTCCAAAACTCTCAAACATTTTTCTCTCTAAATTCTAACTTTGGCATCGGAGGTTCTTTGACCAAAGCCCCCCCCCCCCCCCCCATTCTTCGTGGGCGCGTGAGGCTCTTGGCCTTGACCTAAAATGTTATTTGTTTTGTAGGTGCAATTTTGTCCAAGATCAAAGAGGAAGAAATTTGCATCCACAAATTGATGCTTTCATTGAGAGTTGAAATTCACACTAGTAGAAGACTCTCGCATAAAAAGGTTTTTTCTCTATTTTCTAGTCCACTTGTATTTTTCGTACGATCTTATTATTAGAATTTTTTTATTTGCAAAGATTCTTTGATAAAACGAAAAAGAGAAATACAATGGCTAGAAATTTAGAAAACTCCACGAGTGAAAATTCCAATATTCAAGAAGTAGGACCGCGGCGATCCATGAGACTAAATGTGATTCTAGGGGGAGCGGCACCACCACCACAAGGTTCCACCATGGGAACCACCGCGGTGGCCACCGGCGGCGAGATCCATGGCACCATTACCACAGCCCGAGCCGTGCCATCAAAGCAAGCCTAAGCTGTGTCATCCAAGGCTCATAGCACCAAGGCCATGACCCAAGCCATGCCACTCCAAGCCCAACGCATTGCCAAGCCGACCCTAACCTCGCACCCACATGTGCCACATGCCGAGCAGCCCACTCCCGTGGCCCAACATGCTCCCACTGAGCAGCCTGCTCTCATGGCCCAACTTGCTCACATAGCCCAGTCTGCTCCCGCAGCCCAGTCTACTCCCATGGCCTTCCAAGCAGCCCAAATCGGTCCAAGACTAGTTCAACTGTCCCGGCTCCAAATTTTTGGACCGATGATCAAACCGGGAGCATTTTCACCATATTTTTCTGCGGATTTGACATTTCCAAGCTCAAATCTCGCTCCCAGAGTCTACCACACTTCCATTGCTCAAGGAGAAACATTCATTCTAAGCTCTTCCAATCCAAATGGCGAACAACACTTGTCTCGACAAGTCATAGAGTTGACGAGCGCCCTAGCACAGCAGACGACCTTGGTGAACCAGCTCTTGCAGTGCACGAAGATGCAATGTGTTCCAAACGAGGTGTCCCAAAAAAGGACAAGGGTAGACGAAAAACCTCTCTAGCAGCGTCTCGACAAGCAGACACTCGACCTGTGACGAATCGAGCGTTTGGGCAGAGTACACTCCCGATTGGCCCTCGAGATATCGTATACTCCCGTTTTAGCGTGTGAAGGAGCGTGCACTCTCGACTAGGCCCACAAATGAGCATACACTCACGATTGGGGCCACACTCCAATAATCAACATGAGTAGCCTTCTAAGCGAAGTGTTCATTCGTGGCTAGGCCCGCAAAAAGCATCCTCTATATCACATTGGGGTTGGCAGCATGACAGGCGGAGAGAAGCAGTCATTCAATCCGGCTCAAGTTCAACCAGCAACCTGCAAAATCCCTCGTCTGCTAAGAATCCACCACATACACCGCTGCTGCGGCATAGACGAGCCGAGCACGTAAAAGAGCAGCCTAGACCATCAAGTCAAGACTTGGGCAGCCGAGAGCTCTGCCACTCCCAACAAAGGCAAATTCAAGAAGAAGTAGGAAGACTCATGACCGAGCGATTGTGCAATTTCCTGCACAACGAAGCTATTGACAAGGCACTCCGATAAGATATGACCAACATGAGCGAGTTATCTTTCAATGACAAGATCGAGCAGACGGGACTACCCCATATAGATTGCTGGATATAAAGATTACTTATGTTCCGACAAATGTAGCAGCTCAGCCTAATGGCACGCTAGGGGCAGACGAGTATCAAAAGGACATACTAAGCCCAACTACCAAGAACCGGGGATAGGCTAAAGATTATATCGGTTGTCCCAACAGTCCAGCTTTCCTCAGCTGCACTCACGACAATGATTTCCATGCTCTCTAGTGCGAGAGGGTAAACCAATTCCTCGACACCCAAAAGGGTATGCTCTCTAGTGTGAGAGGATAAACTAATTGCTCTCCAGTGCAAGAGGGTAAACTAATTCCCCAACACCCAAAAGGGTATGCTCTCCAGTGTGAGAAGATAAACTAATTGCTCTCCAGTGTGAGAAAGTAAACCAATTCCCCGACACCTAAAAGGGTCTGCTCTCCAGTGCGAGAAGATAAACTAATTGCTCTCCAGTGCGAGAGGGTAAACCAATTCCCCGACACCCAAAAGGGTTTGCTCTTCAGTGCGAGAGGATAAACTAATTGCTCTCCAGTGCGAGAGGGTAAACCAATTCCCCGACATCCATATGGGTTTGCTCTCCAGTGCGAGAGGATAAACTAATTGCTCTCTAGTGCGAAAAGGTAAACCAATTCCAGCTCTCTAGTGCGAGAGGGTAAACCAATTCCCCGACACCCATATAGGTCTGCTCTCCAATGCGAGAGGATAAACTAATTGTTCTCCAGTGCGAGAAAGTAAACAAATTCCCCGACACCCATATGGGTCTGCTCTTAAGTGCGAGAGGATAAACTAATTGCTCTCCAGTGCAAGAGGATAAACTAATTGCTCTTTAGTGCGAGAGGGTAAACTAATTCCTCAACACCTATTTGGGTAAGCTCTTCGGTGCGAGAAAGCCACATGGCTCAAATGATCGAACACTTGAAGATCAAGTAGGAAGAAAAATGGTCAGGGGCAGTAGCCATTTTTGCACTTAACAATTCGCTCATCTAACATTTCATCTTCAGCAGCTCTGATTTTGGCAGTTTTATCCTTGACTGCTCCATCTATAGCAGTTGAGAAATCAAACTCAAGTAGTTTCCTTATTTCCGACAGGCAACCCAAACTGTAACCCATGCCACACCATTTCCTCAGCCCATGCTGAGCCAATCCTTGACTTCAATCAAGCCGAGCAACACAAGCAATGGCCCCTGCCACACTACCTCCTTGGCCCATTCCGAGCCGACTCCTGGCCCCTGCCAGTCGACATGCCGCACCACCCCGACGGCTGCCCCACGACAGCACTATCCAAGAAGAAGACAAGAAAAATTAATTTTTTTTTACATCAGTGCGGCACAGAGAAGACGAAGAAAGCAACGAAAAATGGTCATTTGCACGGGCAAGATGTAGAAGATTGCTAGAGGAGGGGGAACAAATATCCTCTAAGCTCTCTCTTTCTTGTAGGGTAGAATAAATTGCTCTTCAAAATTGATTTAATAACCCACTTAAGGTGGACTTAAATAGGCTTTGAGTGAAATTTATTTCCCTTTCTTAGAAGGATCTAATTTCCTATTAAAGAGGGAATCTACATCAAAATAGGAAGCAATCTTAAGTTTCCTAAAGCAAGAAGATCTATACACCTGCTGCCCTTTCCTGCGAGAAGCCCAATAGGTGTGGGGGCATTTGTGGAGCCAAAAATAATCACAAGGCGACACATGGATTTTTGGATAAAGGAGGACAAAAATACCCTTGAGGCATACTAGGATTCCTATGCGCGAGCAGCGGGCAATCATCCCTCAACCAAGTCAAAAGTGCCCAAAGAAGGTAACAAATTCAAAATTATTTCATCATTGCTCATTCTATATTCTCTACAAAGTAATCATTCCATAACCATCAAAACATTCCATAAAAATTAGGTTAATTGGTTCATTAATGGGTTTATTTCCTAATTAATCCATTAATCACCAATTAAATCACCCATTATACCAATTAATCACCCATTACACAAATTATCACCCATTACACACCAAAAATACCCCAAAGGGCCGGCCACCTTTTCTCCAAAAGGGACCGGCCATGCTCTATATGTTGAACCCCATTTTCTCTAAAAAGTTAGGTCTTCACTCTTACTAAAATTCTCCAAAACTCTCAAACACTTTTCTCTCTAAATTCTAACTTTGGCATCAGAGGTTCTTCGCCCAAAGCCCCCCCCCCCCATTCTTCGTGGGCGCGTGAGGCTCTTGGCCGTGATCTAACGTGTTATTTGTTTTGCAGGTGCAATTTTGTCCAAGATCAAGGAGGAAGAAATTTGCATCCACACGTATCACATAAGACAAACTTAAAAATTTGTCCAAACTAAAGATAAAATCACTATTTCGAAATTAAAATAAGCATTGTTTATAAAACTGAAAAATGAAAATTTTCTTCAGTTTCGGTCTTGTAATATTATTAGTTTGTTTGTTTAAAAAAAATTATGAAACGATGGTCAAATAAACAAACAATAAAAAAATAAAAAATTTATTGTTCATGGAGTGAGTCGGGGTGGACACTTGAACCTGAAAACCGAAACTGAAACACGAACCAAATTGAACAACACCGAACGGTTTGGTTTTGCAGTTTCAAAACGGTTTCGGTTTGAAACCGAACCAAATGAAGGAAAAACGGTTTGGTTTCGGTTCCGACCATCTAAAACTGAACCGAAATCGAAACCGCATAAATTTATTAAATGTTAAATTCTAATTGATTATTTCATTGAGTCCATACATTTAGCTTCATCCGAGGGGAAAGGTTTCGTGATAAATCAAAACCGCAGCTGTGGAAGAAACACTAGTCAAAGAAGCCTAACTAGTACACTGAATTTGGATAAATCTAACCACTGAAGAGCGAAGAAAAGAGTACTTAATCCAAGGGTTGTCAAAGTTAGAAGGATTGAGCATTGAACTATCCAATGTGAAGAAAGCAACAACCATATAGTATGACAGCTTCATCCACATGTGCTCTGCTCTAAACAACCGTGTCAGCAAAATCAAGAAGCTTTTGGCAGAGAGTGGCAATGCCGAGAAATGAGGGTTTGCAAGAGAAATGAAGGGGTTTTTGGAGGAATGTGAGGCGGAGCTCACGGTGGTGAGAGAAGAGCAAACTAGGGTTATAGAGCTTGTGAGGAAAACAACCGAGCATTACCAAGCAGGAGCTTCGAGAGACAAAGAAGCTACACCATTTCAACTATTTGTTATTGTGAAAGATTTTCTAAACATGGTTACTCTTGTTTGTGCAGAAATTTCAAGTAAACTACAGAAGAAAAGTTCTACCGTAGAAGAGAATTGAAGTGTATATCAAAGGGAAATGAAATGAGATACAACTAGGTAACCATAATACCTTTTTCAAATAATGAAACCATACCAAAACCGTTTAAAACCAAACCGAACCGAACAAAATGGTTTGGTTTCAATTTGGTTTTAGCCTTAAAAGCGCACCAAACCAACCCGCAAAAAATGTGCGGTTTTGGTTTTGGTTTTACTTAAAACCACACCAAACTGAACCGTGCCTACCCCTAGGAGTGAGGTTGTAAGAGTAGAGTGATATGAAAGAGTGGAGAGAGGTAAAATGAGAGACTAGATAGAAGAAGAAAAAAAGTTGATGTGGATAGGTGAGATGAGAGGAGAGAAATTTAATGGAAATATGTGAAAATAGGGGAGGGAGGGAGTGAGGGAAGTGTGTATGTGTGATGTGAAGTGCGGGTTCCGCGTGTCAATTTTTGGTTTTTTTTTTTTTTTAATTGTGTTAAACTTTTGTTTTTTAATTCTAAATTTTAAGTTTTTTTATTAAAATTTAAGTCTTCTTTATTAAATAAAGTTAGTAAATAATTTTTTTTTTGTTAATAAAAAGTTTAAAAAAGCTATTTTTATTAAAATTCCATTTATATAAAAATAACTAACAAATTGGCCTTTAAAAAAGCTATTTTTATCAAAACTCCTATCGAATACCCACCAAATTTTGTTCAAACGTGCTTCCTAATCCAAATTTGAGGGCCTTTAGTTTAGGGTTTAAAGGCTCATAGTTTGGGCCTTTCAAGTAATTGGGTTCATCATCTTCTTTTTCACTGAAGTGCATCGGCCTTTAACAAAAATGATTTTATTAGGTGGGCGGGCCCTTTGATTTTGGACCAGATACTCTTCAATTTTAAGTTTTTTTTTTTTTTTTTTAACAAATAATAATATCTACACTGAGATGGTGGGAAAGTGGGCTAAAGCCTTACAATATAATTGACTTGCCATAATAATCATCAACTTGTTATAAATATTATTGATTATGCATTTGTCCAATTGAGGTTCATGTGTAATATCTTAATAATTTTTAGCACATTTTTGTGTATGCCATAAGTCAATAAATAAGCATTTTGACGAGAAGGAAAGATATGCTGATTTCTCCTTTACTTTCTCTCTTATCTCTCTCTGTTCTCTCTTTTTTCAAAGTTTATTTTTAATATGTTATTAACACAATTTTTTATTAGGGTCTATTTGATAATCATTTCATTTTTTTTTAACTGTAAACTTGTTTTAGTAACTACTTTTGGTTTTTAGTTTTCAAAAAAGAAAAAAACTGAATTTTTTTTTTTGTCAAATGATAGATTTTGTTAGATTATATTATATTAGCCACCAACAGCGTTCGAACCCACGCCGTCATGCAAGAGTTCAACACATAAAGGGCCACTTGCAAAAAAAAACTGAAAACTTGTTAGGTAACTACTTTTAGTAGTCATTTTTTTTTTTTGAAAACTAAAAACTTGTTTGGTAACTAATTTTAATTTTTAATTTAAAAAAAAAAAGTAAAAAGTAAAAACTTGTTATGTAACTTTCACTTTTCATTTTTCATTTTTTAAAGTAATTATTTAAAAGCCTACTCAACACCCACTAAAGTGAATTTCTTTTCTCAGAAACATCAATTTCTCATGGTACAATTTTTAATGAAATAACGAAGGGGATCTCAAGAAATATGTGAATCCTCTATATGCTCATGCTCATCAATCAGTGAGTTGGTGCCCAAATTCTATTTGCAGTCTCATCTCTTACACCATCCATCTCCCTAAGTTGACTTTCAGATGCCACTGTTTAACTAAGGATAAACGAAAAACGAATAAGCAAATACAAAGACAGCCTATCTGATAAAATATGGGGGAATTCTATTCAACCACATTAACGGAAAGCAGCAATCCATTCCACCAAAGATATCGGAGATAGAGAGGAAGCAAAGGGATCAAGAGAGCTAAAGTGAGATCAGTGAGATTCGGGGGAGGCAAGAGGTGGAGCTTGCGACATGTGAGAGAGGAGTCGAGCTCAAGTTCTCTCTCACATGTTGTGACTCGTGAAAGCGAGTCGTGTAACTCGTTATTTGGCTGGCACATATATGTCGTTATGTTTTGATTCAAAGCTGTATTTATGTTACTAACATATATTCATTCATTGTTGGTAAGTATTGTATTTGCATTGCTTCATAATAAGGCCCTACTATGTAATCTCGATAATGTTTATATTAAAGATTTCAAATGAAGAGCCTAAAGTTCAAAATATGTACTCGATACCAATACATTGTGTTCTAGATAATTTTGATACAAATAGCCTCATTGAGTAATTTTGTTAGTTCCAACCAAAATTATATTGTTGCAACATACTCTTGAAATATCTATTAGTATAAAAAGCTAATAGCCCCATTTGGGGTCACGGGCTTCACCAAAAATGCCCTCAAACAAAAAAAATTCAAAAGTAGCCCAAAATAATGCATCAAATAATGCAGGGTATTTTCGTCATATAAATAGTGTTTTTTATAATTAATTTTTTTTGTGCAGTTTATTTATTTATTTTTTAATTAGATCTCACAATTGGTTAGCAATAATGTGATTCAATAAGTTGTTTATTAATCATTATTTTTTCTATTTTTAAACACGTTCAAAACATCTTAAGATGCGTAATACCAGTTATAAAAAAAGTATTTCTACGCTCATAATAATGTGATTTAATTAGATGTCAAATGATTTTTTTAAACAAACGATATTATCTAAACTAAGGAGGAGGGGGGATGGGTTTAGCCTCACAATAAGCTAGCAATAATATGATTCGTAGCATGCTGTGATTCAAAAAATGTCTTTTGCATGTGCTTAGGGACTTAGTCTTACAATGAACTAGCAAAAATATGATTTGTAGCACGCCATGATTTGGCGTAGTTCCAGTTATAAAAAAAGTATTTCGCACACAGATAATAATGTGATTTAATTAGTTGTCAAATGATTTTTTTTTTAAACAAACGATATTATCTAAACTAAGGAGGGGGTGGGCTTAGCCTCATAATGAACTAGTAATAATATGATTTGTAGCACGCCGTGATTCAAAAATTATCTTTGGCATGCGCTTGAGGCTAGTACTATCAACTAGCCCTAGTTTATTTTGAATCCTAGATATTATTTTGTACTATTTGTGCTTTGCAGAAAAATTCGCTGATTTCTCCTCCATTTTCTCTCGTCTTTTTCTATTCCCTCTTATTTCCTAGTTTATTTAACAAAACTTCAATTTTAAGTTGTATTTCTTTTTTTTATTTTTTTTGTCCAAAGAACTAGTTCCCATGTATGCCTCCTACCAACCAAGAGAGTAGCAGAAACACGCATTACACATTCGTAGAAGATTTCAAATCTAAATCAAATATTAAACATATAATACATGCCAACTAACTAATAATTTAAAAACAGCCCAAAATTCAAGCTCAGATAGGCTTGCACTGTATTGCAAGACTTCTGCAGACCTTCCATCTCTTATTTAAATAACAATATTAATAAATTGGCCAGCTGTTATTCAGTACTACAGTCTGGTGGTATTCTTCTTCATTTGTAAGTTAGAGGTCTTAGGTCGAATCTTGTGGATGACAAATTCGATACCAAATTAGGTTGCCCATGTGTAGCTTAGCCAAACTCTCCCTCCTTCTTAGTGTAAAATATATCGTTGTACTAAAAAAAAATAACCAGCTATATATATATATATATCTATTCTTCAAATGTACGAATATTGGAAAGTGATGATTTTGAACGGAAAGCGATTTGGACGTTGCACCATGGGCCAAGCGTACATTAATATCAAACTAGTCATTTATGTGAATGAATTTGACCAATTTTCTATTAAAATGTAATCTAATCGTGCCTAGCTGAGCAAGGAATTCTCTCATGTCTTCGATCGAGCATACAAGCATAAGCGATTGCAGTTCTTAACTACATAGCTAATCAGGGTTAGTTTTGTTAGGCTAGACTAGACACATACGCGCCTTATTTTTACTTGGACGTTGAGCAAAGAAGACAACCCCGAATCTCGTTTTAAGAGACTGTAAAAGAGGTTAGGACGTCCGATGCACCTACAAATAAAGAAAGAGTAGCCGTAGATCATAATATTAATAATTTTTTTATTTAACAAACAATATTATCCTCACAATGGGTTATCAATAATATGATTAAAAAATTTCCCTTTGACAATAATCGAATCTAAAGGCTTTCACTTACAAGTGAAGAGGAATATCACTAAACCGTAATACTAGTAACAATCATAAAAATTTGATACTTACATTTTCAAAATGATGGGGTGCCACGTGTCAATACCTTAATGTTAAATATCTAAAAGCAATCTATCTTGCTGCTCAGTACTACGGTCTGATGATATTCCTATTCACTTGTAAGTGAGAAATCTTAAGTTCGAATCTTGTAGATGGTGAATTCAATACCAAATTAGGTGCACATTGTGTGGCTTAGCCGAACTCCCCCTCCCCTTAGTGTTGAATATATCATTGTACTAAAAAAACCAATTTATCTTATGGCAATTCCACTTGGAAGTTTATTTTTAGGCCGTATGGGATATATCATCCCCGTGGTTATAGGATACACTAATGATGACCCCCTATGATACAAAGATTAGGAATTAAACTCCTGTGATGACGATCATTAGCAAATTTAGCCTAAAAGGCTAGTGAAAAAATATTACATGCGAGTAGCCATAGTAGCACTTTTTATGACCGTTGATCCAAGTGAGCATCAAAATATACATCACGGTTTAGATGCACCTACGTTGTCAATACATTAAAACCTCGTTTGTTAGAGAAAATTAACTTGAATATGAACATTCATTATATTGAGGGCATTTGATGGAAGAAACGAATGTCAACTTTCTTATTTTGTCAAAGTTGAAGGATAGTTATGAGGTAAAATATCCCTTCTAATCACTAAAAAAGTGGTAGGATTAGAAGAGACAATTTTTCTTCATGCGTAATTTTAACTTTGACAAAATAAGAAAGTTGCAATCTATTTTTTCTTTCAAAATAACTTCAATATATTAAATTAATCCAAGTCAATCATCCCTGTCAAACGATGCAACATTCTAGATTCACTCGTACTCATGCACTATTGGACCACTAAAATTAGAATTAGAATTAAAATTAGAATTCTTCTCTTGGACGTCTCAAATTACGTGACAATTACGTATTTATGCCACTTCCTTTTTGAATGATTGCAATTGATGTAACATCTGCAAAACAAGATTCTTAGTGTCACGATTGATGTAACATTTGTAAACACAAGATTCTTAGTGCAATAGTCACCAAAGGAGAAACATCCTAGCAAATTTCAAGTTTGCTCATTTACCAAACGAAGGAAGAAAAAAGATAATCAAATTGCTCAGCATATTTAAAAGCATTTAAAGTGCATTGCGTAGAAATTTCGAACTATGGATTCTTTACTAGATAAGGAAAAATCAAAGTGGAAGTTTGCAAGTTAAGATTCCTTACCCAAATTGCCATCCCTTTGTTTGTGTATTGCTGCATAGGACGATAATACGCAAAACCAGGGCCTGTTCAAGTTAAGTTTTGCAAGGAATATTTTAAACAAATTTGTGAGGTTGGTGATATCCAAACACATCTTTACCTTTCACATATCTCCTGTTAATTTTTGTCATTTGATTCTCTTAAATTTATTTGGTCAGATGACCAAAAATGAGATGTGTGTGTGTGTGTAGCACCACCCGTTTGTAATTGCATAAATATTCCTCAATACTAAAAACAATTTACATGAAACAAATCCACAATATTCGTTTCATTTAGATCCAATGATGTATTGTCATGTAGAGAAACAACTGTGACGGTAAAATTGTTCCATATAAATCATTGTCACCAACATGGCAAAAGTTTAGTAAGTTCATTTTCAAGTAAGTCTAATGCTATATATGTATCATGGAATTTCATCAATGAAAGTGTCATCTTGACATAAGGCATGTGATGTTGTCATACGTTCTAATTAGAAATAGGAGAGTATTGAGGTTCTATCACGTATTGTATATAAATATAAACTCATCAATAACTTGGAGAGGGGGTGTGCTTAGCCTCGCAATGGGCTAGCAATAATGTAGTTCAAATTCGTCTTTGGCGATAATCGAACCTAAAACCTTTCACTTATAGTGAAGAGGAATACCACTAGACCGTAATATTAAGTGACCATCTAAAACTCTATTAGATGGTTTATATTGTTTTCTTACAAAATATTTTGCGTTCTGTTTACCTAACAAGCAAACTCCTTAGCTAGATGTGAGGCATTAAGGTAATTCTAATTCTTTTAAAGTTCAAAGTAGTCAGTTTGAACTGACCTAGTTTAAATAAGTGAAAAAAAATAAATTATGAGGTTATAAAAATGCGCAAATGTCGATTTTTTGAGATCGGACATTTGTTGAAGTTAAACAGTATTTCGGAGGAAATAAGTTCGATTCAGAATATGAAAGCTTACTTCAAATAAAAGTTAACAAAGTGTTTCTATGTTATAAATACTAAGTTGTTCATGGATAATACAAAACCAAATAAAAACACTTAGAATGGAGACACTACGATGATAGTGTATGAAATTTATAGACAAGTTATTCTCGAACGACAGCGAATAATAGGACGTGGCGCGGACGACCCAAAAAAATTGAACAAGTGGGAACGTACGTAATGGCTGGCCATGAAGAACAGAAGAAGTCCTCAAGATTGACACGGTCTGCGTGTTTAATCTTTCTAAGATCAACTTCTTGAACCATTCGCCAGCAAGTCAATTTAAATAGAGTCCGAATCTCCTGCGCCTAAATTCCACCAATTTGTGTGCTGCCTGGACCCAATATTTAATGTAATTTTGACTGTTCCACGAAACAGTGGTAATAAAAAGAGTATTTTTGCTCATCATGCTGTAGACTCACCAACTTATCTATTACCGTTAGATGAATTTGAATTTTGAGATTTGTTCATATTCATTACGCGAATCTCGAAATTTAAATTCATCTAATGATGATAAACAGAATGATGATCATACACCACACGATGAATAAAAATACTCCCTAATAAAAATATCTGAAAAGTTACCGAAAGAAGACTGGTAGGTATTTGTAAAATCAAAAGTCTTCGGATGGATAGGCATTCCCACTTCATCTCTTACGCACCCCGCCCACATGCCTAAGATTTAGGAAACGATGCTCCCTGGACGGCTCTCCTTGCTTCGACGTCGCTTCTTTCACAAATGACTTTCGGTGTTTTACTGCATACTAATATGAAATATTGTTGTTAGTATTACGATCTATTGATATTTTTCTTTACTCATAATTGAAAAGTCTTTGATTTAATTCTCGTCAAATGAGAATTTGAACTACATTTTTACTCATGGTTACAACTTTACAATCACTTGTCATGCTATTTAGTATATAAAAATATACATCAATCATTTTAGTAAATCATTTTAGTAAAAATTTGGTTAAATAAGGGCCAAAAGAATCAAAATACCCTCAATTTAATAAATAATGAGCCAAAATGATTTGACAAAAACTAAAGATATTTTTATCATTTTATTCTTATTTAATGAAGATTTTTTGGCTAAGTGACCAAAATAATTAATGGCAGACAACCTCAGACACCATTTTTATCAATTTCAAATCTCAAAGGCTAAAATGATGAGTTATGCCAATTTTAAAGACTATTTTGGCTAAAAAGTCTTTTCTTATCTAAACGATATTGTATGAGTGATGTTAACAATTTTCTTACTTAGACCTTCTCTTTCTATCATCTTGTTTCTTTTTTCAAAATTTTAATGTTATTTGATCATCAAAACTTTTTATTTTTAGGCCACTTTTCAACATCATGTTTGGAAAAAATAATCAGAATCATTTATGCTACTTATACTTTGAATGTTTATAATTCTTCTATCCATTGAACTTGAAGACGTGAATATCATACCTAGAATATCCCCTCTCCCACCATTCCATTGCTACTAGAATTGTCCATCCGATGACATGGCAACACACAATTTGTTGCCACAAAAAGCCACACGAGAAATACCTTGCTCCGTCAGTCACACCATCCCAACCCACATGAAAAGCAACATACGTTTTGTTTCAGTGGGAGACTACTCACCGTCCGATTCACGATATCGCAGCGAACCAAAAAGAATGCACCTCACGACCGTTAGGAACACCGTCTCTGTCCGACGGTGGGTCCCGATATTCTTCCAATCACCGCCCGCCACGTAGCAGTTCTATGCCAGCCGGAAACACGTTAGTTTCCGTCGGCCAGAATATCCGGATTCCGCAAGCACCAAAGCTTGGGAAATTTTCACTTAAATTTTTCATTTTTTTTCCCTTTAAAAGGGAAGGCACAAAGAGAGCGGGAACACGTAGACTTACAGCTGCTTATTCCTTTCCTCCTCTACTTGAGCGCCCCATTCACTCGTCCTCCTTTCTCTCTTTCAATTTTTGAGATCTGCGCTCTCTTCCCCTTGAAGCTTCCGCTTCAATCCGCCGACCGATTCGCAGCTCCGATCCTCCGCCGGTACGTTCTCGCCTCGCTTTCCCGACTCCGTAACCGTCGTTGCGTTCAATTTACGCTGCATTTCTCGCTGTTTTGGCGTCGTTTTGGTCAACTTTACTGTGCGTTTTAGCTGATTTTATCGTCGTTTTTGTTGTGTTTGTGGATCTGGTTTTGTTGTTTTCGGTTTTCCGAGGCCGAATCCGTCGTTTTGGTCAACTTTACTGTGCATTCAAGCTGATTTTTGTCTCGTTTTTGTTCTGTTTGTAGATCTGATTTTTCCTTTTCGCTACTTGCTGCTCGTACGTGTTTGCTTTTGCTTTAATTACTGTTAATGCCATTAAAAGTTAATTATTGTGCTGAATTTATCTTAATTTCTGAGATTAAGCTTTCAAGTTGTTCATAATCTTTCTAGTTGTTCATAGCTAGCAGTGCTCTTTGTTACCGCTCTGAAATTGTTCAGGTTCTCTGGTTTCTGGATTACTTGCTATTTTTCCTAATTTTTTGAGTAAAGTTAGAGTTACTGTTTGGCAGATCTAGATTTAGGTAAAAAAGATTTCCTTTCCGTTTCTTTTGCTCGGATTTTACTTTGAAATAAACGCTTTGCTGACGCGTTTCTTAAAACGTTTTCACAGTATATTTTGCGAGGCTATTTTTGGATTTAATTAATTGGATTTTTTAGCCTCTGGAACTGAAGAGAAAAGAGGCTATTTTTGGATTTGAACTTTTATATTTTAGCCAACTGAAGAGAGAAAAGCTTTTACAAAATTTTGGAGCTATTGGTATCTTTCGAATTGGTGTGAGAAGGTATTTGGCTTTTTTCGATTTGGTGTGAGAAAGTAATTCTTTTACTTAGTGCATGTTGTAATTTGGATGATTGGATCTGATAGCTTCAAACCTTTAAAATGTAAAATGTGGCATTAGTTTCATGTGATCTCGACATTGAAGTTCGAAGGAAAAGAGTTTGATTTGTCTTAATTATTTTAGATTTTCAAGTGTTGTCATTTTCGAGGGTCTTCCTCAGCATCATAAGTTTGATATGTTTGCTTTTTTGTTATTTAAGTGATAAAGCTTACATCGATCATGTGTGACCTTTCGAGGGTCCTCCTCAGCATCATAAGTTTGATACGTTAAGTGTCAATGTAGTTTGGATTTTGCTGACTTCATGTGGTGTATATGTCCTGTAGATATGGCTCCACCGATTGAGACTGTTCAAAAAGTTCAGCCTCCACAAAATGCTATTGAACCCCATGTCACCTATCATCATGATCATTCCTCACATCCACCTCTAAATGAGAGGATACTTTCATCCATGACCAGGAGGTCTATCGCCGCCCACCCATGGCATGACCTTGAAATCGGTATGCAATATCTCCAGCAGCCATTGTTCATCGTGCTAGCTTTCTATAATTGTTATTATAGCCTATGTCTAACCACTTTACTTTTATTTTCATTTCAATGCAGGACCTGGAGCTCCTAAGATTTTCAACTGTGTATGTATATTGAATTATTGATACTTTAATTTTTTTTGATGATTTATCTTCTGCAGTGTTCGCTCAAATTTTGCATTCTCAGTACTTAGGTTGAACTTATAGCGACAAATATTGCACCAAATGACTTCACAGTTGAAAAAAGTTACACATAAAGAAGTTATCTTAGAATTGACCAACTATCCAGAATCTAGACAGTCTTCGTATGTGATTCCCATATTTAAATAATCTGCTCCAGAAAATTGTTGTTAACTTTCTTCTGTGCTTGCTCAAAGTTTTCATTTTCCGTGCGTAATTTGAAAATTTGAATAAATATTCATTATATATTGCACTAAGCAACTATA
This sequence comes from Pyrus communis, assembly GCF_963583255.1. NCBI lineage: Eukaryota > Viridiplantae > Streptophyta > Magnoliopsida > Rosales > Rosaceae > Pyrus > Pyrus communis. The sequence goes on from NC_084819.1 coordinate 12,552,217, forward strand.
CAATTGGAATAAGTAACTTATGAAGTCTTCTTAAATGTGAATGGAGTCGACCTACTTCAGAATCTCGTGGCATTCATTAATATAAATGTCATATTTAACAGTGTGCTCCTGAATATAGTTTGCACTATAACATTACTGTTAACAGAATTTTCTCTGAATACTAAGTTTTTATTTATAATTGTAATGTTCACGACAATTATAGCTCTTATTCAGAAAGAGTGTTTAATTACGTATTGCGATATGTATGTCAACCTACCTGACCATAGTTCTTGTGGAAACATGACTAAAAATCCAGGTTATCGAAATTCCAAAAGGAAGCAAAGTGAAATATGAGCTTGACAAAAAAACTGGACTCATCAAGGTAAATATCTAAGGCAAGCTAATCTTCCTGGTACCTTTATTCATTTAAGTATGATTGCTGAAGGGTGTTTGTACGTTCAGGTTGACCGCATACTGTACTCATCTGTTGTCTACCCCCATAACTATGGTTTCATCCCCCGTACTCTTTGTGAGGACAATGACCCCTTGGATGTCTTGATTATTATGCAGGTATTTTATGCTTCGTTTTTGTATAGCAAGCCATTTTGAAACTTTATTTTGTGAATATCAAGCAATGAAACATGGTTTATAGCATGCTAACCTGAATATGACATCAGCCTGTTGGGCATGTACCACCCATGTCCTATCATTTGGTATGACACGATCAATCATATGCATGTCTCATTAAATAATAATCATATAAAAAATTTTGGGCTTAATTTGCCATATTTGTAAGGAATCGTATTTTTGAAAATGTTGCGTTACATTTGTAAGTAGCTTTACACAGCTTCCAAATCCATTTGGTTTATTTTAAAGCTGATGTTTGTAAGTGGAACCTCAATCTGATCTATTTTGACACTGAAAATTCTCACAGGAGCCAGTTGTTCCTGGATGCTTTCTTCGTGCCAAAGCTATTGGCCTGATGCCTATGATTGACCAGGTATATATGAAGACATAAAGGGTTGTCATCTTAAATTTGTTACAAAATTCTAACTTTTTATTAATCTAGGGTGAGAAAGATGACAAGATCATTGCTGTTTGTGCTGATGATCCTGAGTACCGACACTACAATGACATCAAGGAGCTCCCACCTCACCGTTTGGCTGAAATCCGGCGCTTCTTTGAGGACTACAAGAAAAATGAGAACAAAGAAGTTGCAGTTGACGACTTTCTCCCTGCATCTACTGCCTTTGACGCAATCCAGCATTCCATGTAAGTGTCAATGCTCTTTGACCGTCACACTCATGCACGCCCAGACTATATGATTACCTCTGTGTCTGTAAATTAACGATTGATAGTCATACAAAGACGTAGATGTTAGGAATTAGCATAGGGATACAAGTTATGCCTTGGAATGAAAAATAAGTCGGGAAAGTTTTGAATCATTAGAGTTTTGGTCATTTCTGGTTTTCTAAAGAACATTGATTTGAATCTTATTCCTGTGTCTAAATCTCTTTTGACATCAACCAGTGTTCGTTCATTTAAACATCAATTAACTGAAGCGACTGCTTATGCATAACATAACTCATCCTCGGTCTAATGTTGATTTGCCTTGTTTAGTTATACATCTCTCAATCTCTTTGTTTCAACGTGACAGGAACCTTTATGCAGACTACATTGTGGAGAGCCTCAGGCGGTAGTTGTTCGTGCAAGTGATGAAACTTGGTGCTATCATTACTCTTATATAGGGGACGTTATATATTCGTTTCTCTGTAATGAAAAAATAACTAATATTTTGGTGTGAATGCACACATTGTTTAACAATGTATGCCGTATACTCCGACTCTAGTTGGGATTGTGTCTTAAACCTTTTATATAGTAATGATATCGACGAAAATGATAGGAAAAAGGAGAAGGAAAATAGTCTGGCTTGATATATTGGTTTATGCCCTTATTTTTTCATTTGGTGTGTGATACTTGAGGCTGCCCTCTTTGTTTTGTTGGAGAAACATGTTTTATTTACTTTGTGTCGATGTAACGGAGCAATTCTTGTGAACAATTCACCTTGTAAATTGCTTAATTTCCATGTTTCATTTGTTACCAATAAATTTGATTATTTCGAGGAAATAATCGGTTCAAAGTAAAGCTTAACTTGCTGAGACTGAGTCCCAACATTGACCCTTTCATGTGATACCATTTAGTATCCAACTTGCTAATTGTGGTAGTCGAACTTGAAACTTTTCATTTGCAAGTGAGGCGGATTGTTGAGGAATACCACTAGATGTAATGTTAGTGGTGGCGATGTTCCTAACTTAACCACTTGATTTCAACTTTGAGTGTTTCATGCCGAATGAATTCACTCTGGTGTGAGATTTTATCTCATAAGACTGATTATATTAGCAATGAAATACCCACTTGTAATATGACGTGGAATCAAGTCTGTCCACATCCATGACTTGTATCAAGCTACACGGAAAGGGATTCTCTCCGGATCCCTTCCACCTGAGCCAACTTAGCACAAAATCCGAGCTCTTAAAATTTTATCCAATAGCTAAAAACAAGGGATCCCATTAAAAATTATAATAACTTTAGCCGTTGGATCAAATTTTAAAAGCTTGAATTTTATGCTCAGTTGGCTCAGGTGGAACAGATCCTGAGAGGATCCCTTTCCTAGCTACACAACCCCAACTAATACATCCAAGCTGCCTACAAACATGTCATCCCAGATAAACCGTCAAAACTTTACAATTAGTACACACCACACCAGTAATATATGACCATGTCTTCCTTTTCGCCACAACAACTTTCTAGTGTTGATGGATGCCAACGTGCTTTTGGGGAACCCGTCTCCGATGCAACCTGCAATCCATCACAAGGCTAAACATAGCAAGATTGACTAACCCGCTATATATAATCTACGGTAGATGATTAAACATGGATATCTGAATTGAATAAATCAGACAAAAACAATGGTCATGATTAAACATGGTTGTATGAGAGACTAAAAAATGGTACGTGTTTATCATTTTCCCATAAAGTACAAAACCCTTTACTCTCACCATACTAACAATGTTGTGCAAATGCAAGAATTCAATGAAATAACTGTGTGTGATTGTCACACTGGTTGTTGTATCATCAATTCATATGTTGCAACACATACTTAGTTGAAATGCATTTATGACCGCTCACTTGTCTTGTTATTATTTTTGTCATTCATTTTTATGGGAAAATAACGCGAACCGAGTGGACATAACAACACTACTTTATTCTATATTAATATTATATATATTAAATTGTGAATCTGTCGTTTACTTAAATCATAACACGTGAAAAGATAGAATCAAATATAAAAGTTTGGGCTTGGAACCTAAATCGTGAACTGGTGATACTCAAAACCCTTTGGACTTGAAGGCTTGGGCCTAATTAATACACCCATTCTCATCACTGTCACAGCCCACAGGTTGACTTTGTCATAAACGTCCAGGTCACAGCCATGGTGTACTTATCACCGAGTACCACGTGGGCCATCAAAACTACACGTGGCATAAACCCATCATCTTCAATCGTCATTTTCTTGGTCGAATAATGAAAACAAATAAATTATTCCAATTTCCAAGCTTAAAGCCATAAACCCAAAACCCCTTTCCTTCCGAAGGGGTCCTAAAACCCTAATTTTACCAGTCCGAACCCAAATCCAAACGCCATGAACTCCTTCACCAACACCACCAATTTCGACAACCTCATGCTCCAAACCCTAATGGGCAGGCTCCAAATCCGACCCCCCACCAACAACTCCTTCCTCTCCCAAACCCTCGAGGATCTCCTCCTCGACGCTGCCAATCTCACCGCCGACGACGACGATGACGACGAGAACAAGACCCAGCTCGCCAAAGAAGAATCCCGCCTCGAGAAGGATATCATCCGGGTTATTCTCAGCGGCAAGACCGATTCCCTCAAGCCCAATTCTGGTCAGGCCGTCACCATTGGAGAGCATCACATTTGCGTGGGGTTTCATGAGGAATCGGGTTCGGACTATCGGGTTTGGGAGTGGCATGGGCACATCATGCTCTTTGATGAAGAGAACGGGTACACCCCTGAGTATATATATGGGAATTACTTTGAGAGGTTGATTGGTAAGGCTCGTGGAAGTGGTGGCAGCGGAGGTGGCAGTGTTCTTGTTGAGGAGGCCAAGGAGGAAGAGGAAGAGGAAGAGGCGGAGGATAAAGAGAAAGTTACTACTTTGGGGCTCAGGGAGTTGATTGATGGCGGGGATTCGGGTCAGGGTCGAATTCTTCATCGGAATATCAATGCGGGTTCTACAAGGTTTATATGAATTACACCCTTATTTTTCTTGTGTGTTTTCATTTGATGTGCTTGTCTTGCATTGCCTTCCTTCACATTTGTTAGTGCTTTGGGTATTCAAAGTAGTTGTGATTTGAGAAATGAATGGTATATAGCAATGTGATAACGCGACCTTTTGTGTTGGAACTTATATTTGGTGAGAGTTCGGTGCTGCATAAATTGCACTTTTTGCTCCTTACCCTAATAGTCTAGTTAACTTCTCACATTGATGTTCGGAGTGAACATAATCCTTCTTTCGAATATTACGGTAAACATTTTATGCCTACTGTATTTAGAAAGTCGGCACATAGGGAAGGACACATTTATTTTGTTGTTAGAATTGCTAATAAGTTGGATTTTTATTGGTTTAAATTTTATTGTAATTTTACTAAATCAAGTTGGAAACTCAAAAGTAGATTTCACCTGCATTGTGATGAACATTTACGGTGTAGTTGGAGGACTTTAGCCATTGGTGACTTTGCTTTCTGAATTCTGATAGACAATTCTAGTGATGATAAAACGTTTGTGATAAAAGTGTTCAAGATGTTGACTTAAAAGCTTAAGAAGTTTCACATATCTGCCTGCTAGTTACCAGATAGGCTGAGAAAAGAAGTATGGCCAAGCAATGCCTTGAATATTTAGTGGATTATCTTGAAATTGGTAATATGATATGGCTGCTACTATTAGTGGCTATGACGTAGGTGGGCATCTCACAAGGAAGTAGAGAATGATTCTGCTACCGCTCATACCATCAATTCTTCACCTTATTGGAAGTCAATATAAAATCCCAACATCAAACAAGGACATAGAGGCGCTGCTGCTACTTGCTTTTTCCATCAATTTGTTCACATGTTTGTAGTCTTGACAATATCCTACCAGCCTGACTGGTGGACCCTTATGCTTGTTGAACCAATATGGCATAGGTTGATTTAACAACGAGGATTAAATTTCTCTTGGAATAGATTTGTGCTCTGGATCTAGAGACTAGGATCTTGTTTCAAGTTGGATGCTCGTCCCCTAAATACTGTTTTCTTCTTCCTCTTATCCGTAATGGATTTATGACTTGAGGGTTTTATGGAATCATGTGAAAAGAGAAAAGAAAGAAAAGAAAAGGAGTAATAGAAGTTGAGTTTATATTTTTTGGTAAATTTTGAATGATTTTTCTGAATTCTTTCTCTGATTCCTTCACCAAGCATTATTTAAGTATTCTCCTATTATCTGCATCTTCATGTTTCACTGATGTTTATGGTAAGTTGTGGTTCAGAGCTTTGAAATGACGGGATTTTGCATGGTACTCTAGAATCATGTCTAGCTGTGCTGTAACTTTTAACCTCAGTATCTAATACCTATATGTATAAACCTAAATAAAGTTATGGTAGTATGTGCTTTTGTGTATAGGATCCTGCCGGTTATGTCATTCGCAATGAGCTATGTGTTTAACCTGATTATACTTCGTCTTGCAGGATTACCTAAAAGAAAGGCTTTTGGTTGCATAAGAAGTTTCTAGTGTCAAAGAAGGAGCCTCCTCGAACTTTTCCTTGATTTGGTACTTGGGGTGGCAATTCAAGACTGCTTGTCATTTCACATGGTTGTAAGCTGTTTTATTTTTTTGTTTTTGTTTTATTTTCCAGTACGTAAGACGGTACAAAAGGAGGAATGTCTTGTGAGACATCATTCTGTTAAAGTAGTTTTTGATTAGCGCTGCTTATCAATGCACTAAAATGGTGCATCGACACTTTTATATTACTTGGTTGTAAATTTTAGTTATGCCTGTAAGCTGGCTAGTACAAGATGGTTTATGCAAATTTGAAAAGACAGAACAGCTGAGTTTCATACAAGTCATTCTGGCTCTGAAAGGGTTATATTCTTGATACACTAGAGATGCTATTTCTAATTTATTGTTTGAGTTACTCAATAAAGGGAGAAGACTTGCATGGAACAAGTTCACCGTCACACTATGCCCAGGTAGCTGTGCAGGGCAATGCATTATAGGACGTGGCAGTGAATGCGTTTAATGTAAGTTGCATTGTGGTGATTAAAATATTGTCAAATTCTGGATTATGGTGGCAATTTTGATGACCTTCCTTAAAGTAATGACAAATTTTGTGGGGATTTTGGGCCGTTTTCTTCATCATTCTTGTATTCCGATTCTAGGTTTATCAAAACCAACGGACCTAGGCACATATAATGTTTAGGATGGCTTGACTTGGACAACTTATGACTCGTTTGGATATGTTTTTAAAATGATTGAAATCACTTTTGGTGAAAAATGTTTCTGGAAGCAATCCTTAGTAAAAATGCAATTAAGTCTTGGAAGGTTTTTATCACAAATGGTTCATGAAATTGACACTGACCATCAAGATGGTCCCTAAAATTGAAAATCAATCAATGTAGTCCTTGAAAATAGGTGTCGCAAATCAATGTGGTCTATCCGTCATAATTCTGTTAAAAATTCTGTTAAGTGCTGATGTGACATATAAATGGGCCACATAAGTCCTTTTTTTTTTTTTTTTTTTTTTCTCACAAATAATCATTGAAATTGACTAGTGACATAAAAATGGTCTTTGAAATTGACACGCGACATTAAAATGGTTCATGAAATTGAAATTGATCAATGTAGTCTTGCAAGTAATTGTCTCAAATTAATGTATCATTTCATCATAATTTTGTCGAAAATGATGTTATGTGCTGATGTGACACATAAATGAGTCACACAAGTCTAATTAGATTTAAAAAGAAAATTTACAAATAGGCTTAATAATTTAATAGTTAATGAAAAAATTGTCAACCCAAAAACCGAGTCCTCCTATCACGTTTGATCCTAGTCCACATGTCTCTACTTCCTTTGCTTTCTATTCTCTAAAAAAATCTCAACACACCCATCTTTACACACTTCGACACCATTCACTGAATTGAACCTGGGTCGAGATCACCTGTGGTGACGACTTGGCCGATTGGCAACGACTTCTGAGACATCACTGTTAACATTTAGGCGATCAACATCCTCACAACGTTAATCTTGGAGAGTTTGTTCGGCGATTCCCTGGTGGTTTGATGATGCAAAGAACGACGAGTTTTGCTTTGAGATAATGAGGTTATAACTGAGGTGGGTCTGTTGTTGGTTGAAAACTATTTCCACACCCCCTCTTAGGCCTTGTGCTTTTGAGAATTTATGGAAGGAATCTCTCTTCAAAGTAGACCCTACTATAAAAAAAAAAATTCCATTGTGCAAAAAGGTAGTTAGATAGCCTTTTTAATTAATTATTAAACCCACATCAGGACATAACAATTTTTTTTTTTTATAGAATTGTGGTGGAATGATCATATTGATTTGTGACATCTACTTTCAACTACATTGATCGATTTTCAATTTTAGGGACCATCTTGATGGTGTGGGTCAATTTTAGGGACTATTTATGACAAAAACCCGTAAATCTTGTGGGGCCCATTTATATGCCACATCAGCACTTAATAGAATTTTTAACAGAATTGTGAAGGAATGACTACATTGATTTGCGACACCTATTTTTATGGACTACATTGATTGATTTTTAATTTTAGGGATCATCTTGATGGTGAGGGTCAATTGCAGGGATCATTTGTGAAAAAAAAAAACCCATATTGGAAAAGCACTTGAAGTGCGTTCTTGCAAAAAGCACATAACTGGTGTTTCTTGCAAAAAACACTTCAAGTGTTTTTGAAACCCAAAAACATTTTCTCTAAAAGTGATTTAAGTAATTTTAAAAGCACATCCAAACGAGTCCTTACTAAACAAAAGGAATGTTTAATGCAAATATGGATTTCGACTTGTATATTCTAGGGCTGGGCACGGGCCCAATTTTGAAGGGACCGGACCGAACCTAGGTTCAAAGGGAACGGGCCGGGCCGGGCCGGGGATTACATTTTCTAATATAAGAACCGGACATTACCCGGCCCGGTTGAAACGGGCCAGTTCGAGCCGGGTCCACGGGTCCCTTTTTTTTTTTTTTTTTTTTGGTTGTTTGAAAAAACAAAAGAATTGTACGGATTGCAAACTGCACAGATTGCAATCTGCACAAAAACTGCATAGGTTTGCACAGATTGCAACTGCAGAAAGTCACATACTGCATTTATGCAGATTTTGCACAAATTCACCATTATTCACATCCAATCTAAATACAAAGTCAACATTCAAGTTCATAGATTAACAATACATCCAAAATAATAATATTACATCTTCCAACATCTAAAAATCAAATCAACATACAAAATATCCGAAAATCCAAGTCATCCAAATTCCAAGAATCAAATAATCCAAAACAACATAAACATGACATCCGCAATAAATTTCAAATTAACATCCAAAATCACATCCAAGTTCCAACGCCCAAGTTCCAACAACAATCTTCATTAAATATGTAAGCAAAATTAGAATATAAATGTGACATTTTTAATGTCCAACATCATATTATCTATCCTCATTCAAATTGAATTATTGAAATTTAAAGTTTATTCATTTGAGTTTAAAATATTACCTCAATTCCTTTTCCTTTATTCGTTCGAGTTGCTTCAATTTCAGGAACACTTGATGATGAGATGGTTGAACTTGTAGATATAGTATTTGCTCTTTTTCTTTTATATTCTACAACAAAGAACAAACGTTAATTGTAAACCAATTAATATAAAGTTATAAACCAAACTATAAAAAACAAGATAATTACCTTCTTCACACTCTTGATAAAATTCAAGCTCCGCAGGACTTGCTTCATACTCAATGCTGCCAATTGGTTCACTTCGTATCCAATTTTGAAGGCACATCAATGACTCCACTGTTTGAGGAAGGAGACATGATTTACAAGGGTTAATTACTCTCTTTCCTCCACTAAATGCACTCTCACTGGCAATTGTTGACACTTGAATTGGCAAGACATCTTTCACTATCAAAGCAAGTGTGGGATATGTGCTCCTCCCTTTCAACTTCCACCATTTCAAAACGTCAAATTGTGAACCATGTGGTACTTTCTCTACAGTGTCAAGGAGATACTTATCCACCTCATGTGCAAGCGCAATATCCTCGGTGTCTTCTAGTTCCTTTTCCCAATCATCCATGATTTGACTAAATATCATTGGATTTTCTGTTGGCACACTAGAAGATGATTGTTTTACCCTTGAAGAAGAAGTGTCAAGAACTAAATCTTCTCTACCCTTTTGTTGTGTTTGTGAATCGAAAGCTTGACTAGCATATTCATCACACATTGTCTTCAACAATGTCTTCACTTGATTACTTTTTTGTTCAATCTCTTCTTCAAGAAGTTGTAATTACTTTCTACACAAGTGCATGTAATGCCTCAATTTGAACCTTGGGTCTAAGACAAGGGTAATTACAAATATTTGATTAAGGGACTCAATTGAACCAAAATACTTTCGATATTTGGCTCTCATGTTGAATGCCATATCACGTAGCACCAACTTTGCAGGTTTTCTAGTTTGCATATATTCAGGCAAAAAAAGTTTTTCAATCTCGTTTTCCACAGCAATGACATCATGAACAGCTGTATTAGATGTGGGATATTTACTTGTACTAACTTTCAAAGTTACAAGATAGAAGACCTTCAAAAATTTCACAAACACTTCAGCACTATCCCAATCTTCCTCCTTAGGTGGTCCAACCTTCCCTTTACCCGCCACTTCTTCTCCTTCATCATTAAACACCTTTTCACTGAAATAGGCGGTGTATATATTGGCTTCATCATCTTCGATCATCCTTTCAAATGCTTTTTTAAACTTCAAGCAAGATTCTAGCATCGTGTATGTGCTATTCCACCTAGTAGGCACATCCATAACAACTAGACCCCTACTATCCAACTTCTCATTCTCCACACATTTCTTGAAATAACTTAACCTTCGGGGACTTGATCTCACAAACTGCACGGCATTTCTAAGAGCATCCACACTTGTATCTAATCTTTTCAACCCATGTTTCACTACCAAGTTGATAATATGAGCTAAGCACTTCACATGCCTAAACTTGCCATTCATAATCCCTTTACTATTAGGCCATTTCTGCATTTTATGAACAACATACTCAATTGCCACCTTATTAGCCGATGCATTGTCAACTGAAATGCACATTACCTTTTCAATCACCCACTCAACCAAACATTGCTCAATCATCTTCCCTATTTCTTTGCCTTCATGACTTGAAATCAAACAAAAGTTTAGAATCCTTTTGTGCATATTCCAATTATCATCCACAAAATGAGCAGTTAGGACCATGTAGTTCAAATTTTGCACACTTGTCCATGTATCAATAGTCAAGCTCACTCTATGATTGTGTATCTCTTTTTTTAACTGATCTTTCATGCTATCATACATACTGAATAACTCCCTCACGATAGTTCTCCGAGATGGAACATGCAATCTAGGCTGGACTTTGCACATCATCCGCCTAAACCCTTCACTCTCCACAATACTAAAAGGTACCTCCTCGATCACAATAAACTCAACAATACCTTCCACACTTTCTTCTTGGCTCCACCCTTTAGCAACAAGCATGTTTTTGACATCCCCAGAAGGTCCAGAACTGCCTAGAACCTTTTGCAACTCATCAGTTGGTTTATATGACTTGCAATGTTTATTGATATGTTTAATGTAAGTACTAGTTCCACCCCCACTAGTATCACATGCAAAAAGGGTGTTACAATGGTTACACTTAGCCTTCAATACTTGTACCTCCACCTTCTCTTTCTTTCCATCCTTTTCTACTTCTTGTATTTCCGAGACAGTACACTTAGTGACATGATCCCAAACCCAAGATCTCTCAGAAGAAGATCTCTCTAGTGAAGCTATTATAGTTGGTTGTTTTGTCTTTGGAATAGGTGGTGTTTTTCTTTTTCTGGAGGATGAGGGGTTTGGGGGAGGCATTGATGGTTTTGACTGTGTGGGTTGTGCTTGTGTTGGTTGTGGAGGACATGGTGATGTAGCCGTAGATGATGCTACATTAGTACTACTAGGGGTACTTTGACTTTGAGATTGAGACATTATGTAAAAATTTGTAAAAATTAAATAATGGAACTATATTCATTAATCAAATAAAATAGCATAATCTCCATGTAAGCATAATCTACACATTATACATAATTTAAACCCAAAAAAGCATAATCTCCATGTAAATAAAATAGCAAATAATTACTATTTGGGATGGGAAACAATCACTCTCTGGGATTGGTTGCTTTCTGATTGATAGCAAATAATCTACACATTAAGTCTAATGCCCCGAGAATTCCACCCTTAAACAAAAAGTACAAGGTAAAATTGGATTTGAGAACAAAGTTGATTCCACACCAAGGACTTTCTTGATATCTCAAACCCCAAAGCCATGTTGGTTAATCACTTTGATATCTTCATTTGAGTAGTCGGATTGCACTTTGGTATAACACTAGAATTATTTTTAATCCTAAATTCTCTTGCTTTCGCAGTTTGGAAACTACATTGAGGAGCTATTCATGTTTAAGTTCATTATACATAATTTAAACCCTAACTCAAAGCAAATAATTACTCTCTGGGATGGGAAACACAAGCAGGCAGCAGCCGCAGCACAATTAAACAGAGTAAACACACAACACACGGATTGTTGACCGACAAAAGACCAAAAAGGCTGAGAAGTATCATCATGTTATTATACTAATCAGTTTGGACATAGAAGAACATTTGCATGAAGAATAGGTTAATAAGTTCTATAAACAAACAAACATTTGTTAAGCCTGTAATAGGTTAATAACTAATAATTAATAACTAATAACTATAAACAAATAAACATTTGCAACACTACCTCAATATTTATGGGAGTACGTCAACTCATTCATAAGGCACATTCGAAACATAATAAAAAGGATCTAAAACAAATAAGCTTTAGAGCTTACCGAAACCGATGAGGTATGCTCAGGTATTTGAGAAATATGTATTTGGATTAGGCTCTGCTCAACCAAAGGCGATTGGATGCTAGGCTACCTCAAAGCTTGAACACAAACCAAGACATAAGAGATCATTAGATATGAGAGATTGGAAGCATATTACATAATCAGTAATTACATGAAATATATTACATTTTGTCTGTTGCCAAAACATTACATTGGAATGTAATGTTTACCTGAAGTGCAGGAAAACTTGTAAATAACACAAAAACCAGTGCAGCTAGTCGGTTACAGGGATTAAATAGCGTTAACAATAAGGGATGTTAACTTGACAAAGAAGTTATATTCTCACATGCAAAGCATAGAAGATGGTTCACATATACAGTTATCCAAAACACAATCTGTAATTAGGTTCGAGTAGTTATCCAAAACACAATCTGTAATTGGCTGCATCCCTGTCAAGAGCCCCAAAAACACCACACTGAGGCCATACAGAATTACACATCGCTCTTATCCGTTAGCTTATGAGCATCGAGAAGCTTCAAGATTTTTAAGATGCATATGTGTTTCCTTCCGGTTAAGACTTAAGTTAGGAATCTCAATGACTTAACAGTCGGAAGAGTTTGCCCTGATGTCAAGGGCTGGAATATATATTCAAGGGTCAGTTACAATCAAAGGGGGATAACATTACACCTTCAACTTAACAGTAGGAAGAGTTTGACCTTCAACTTTTAAAACCTAGATTTTGCTCTGATGTCAAGGGCTAGATTATGATATCCATTGTCACATTACTACTTCAACTTTTAAAACCTAGATATAAATTTGATTGGATAAGATTACCTTTGTTGTCTTTAGCAGAGATAGTCCTTCAATCCCAGAAGTCATCCTCAGTGCACCAGATTTCTTTGCGATTTACCTCTGTTGTATGCTTCTCAGATCCTAATTTGAAACCTTTAACAAATATGGCAATGAAAATAAATTAAAAATTGAAAAAATGAACAGAAATAGAATGGATGTCTCCGGATTGCAAATCAATATGCTTGGAAATACTTCAGATTCTTCAGAATATATGTGAAATACAAGGACTTCTACTCAACATTTGGATGTGAAAACAAGCTAAAAAATCAGAAAATCCACCAAATCAGCAAGAACAAACATGAACATCCCAATATATTGAGCACAGATTACATACATCAGAGGTTAAAGAACCTATATATAAAAAAAAATAATAAATAAATAAAACAGAGGTTAAAGAATTCACCTGAACTGGCAACGGTGGTAGAGTGTTGGTGATCGCGACGACGGTGATGTCGTCGGGAAAGAGAGAACAAGAATCGGGAAGATGGGTTGTGCGGGTGCCTGGGTCTAGGATGAGATGTCGAGGAGAACAATCAAGAAGAAGATCGAGGTCGAGGTCGAGAGAGAGTAAAGATGGAGAGGTCGAGGTCGAGGTCGAGGTTGGACTTCAGAGATGGAGAGGTCGAGGAGAACAATCAAGAAGAAAATCGAGGATGAGATGTCGGACTTCAGAGACAGAGAGGTCGAGGTCGAGGTCGAGAGAGAGCAAAGACTCTCACATCTCACTGAATCATATTCAATTAGGGTAAAACCAACGGTCATGATTGGAAGGTATGTTTATTTTCAATCTGGGCCGTCCATTTCAATTACAAACGGGCCGGTTCGGGGCCCCGTTTTTCTATAAATTTGGAACCGGCCCGACCCTAGAATGCCATTACCTAGGCCCTCCCCGCCCCGTTTCCCCTATTTAAAAATAGGACTTGCCCCGTACCCGCCCCGAACCGCCTATACCCGCCCCTACCCTCGGGCCCAGGACCCGTTTGCCCAGCCCTAGTGCACATGGGAAGAGGGCTCCTTTACATGTTTTAGGTACAAAGTTGCGAATATTTTAAGTTAGTCAACGATAATTTCTTTCAATAAAGTCGACAAAGGGGCACATCGGATGGGGCCTCCCTTCAAGTGCTTTACCTTTACATACAAAATTGCGAATTTTTTCAATCAGTTAATGAACAATTTCTTTTGAGAAATTTCCAAACACTTTCTATTGAGTATTTTTTTCTAATTCCAAAAGAAGATAAAAAACAAATGAGTTTCAGACTATAAAATCATGGAGAGATGACGATTGAGAATCCTCATATTTAGGATTATGGCTTACCTTCTATTGCGCTCAATGTCATTCATTTCGATTGTATTGATAATGGTTGCACTAGAGGTTTTTATTTTTAACAAATATCTTTTTTTTTCATAAAAAAAAAAATTCATGGAGGATTAAAAATATAGTTCTTTACTATTAGAGATTGTCTAAGATTTGGAATTGTCTTTTTCGATCATATGTGACAAATCAACCTATTGAGTTATTAATAGGTAACTATTAAAAGTTCAAGACCTATTTAGCTTGATTTTATCATTACACAATCATTACCACTAGCAAGCAATTTAATCTCAACAAGGACTAAGCTACACAAACAATTCACCATAGCATCCAGGTGGCGCAATTATTAGTGCATCAATAGTTTAGAACTAGAGTTTCTATCCGTGCATTGCTACAGGATTGAAAATTATATGAAAGATTATGGAACTGCAATCTTCATAAACAATATTCGAGTCAAAAATTGATTTCCGAACGCTAATGCAACCAATGCAATTTATTCACAACTTATAAATTAAGATTTTAATCCCGAGGTTTTTCACTGTACAAATATACATCACAAAACAATACTAAACACAATAGACTAGAAAATTTTGAGCCCCAAGGCTTTGAGATATAATTCACTGCCCTTCTGCAAAATAAGTTTTCAATTTGCAGATACAAAAACGGACGAAAATGCGTTTGGCAAACTATTTTGTGAAAATAAACTCAGAAAACAAAAAACTCATAAAATAATTTTAGCCAAAGTTCTATAAAATATGAAGTTGATGTTTTCTTTGTTGTTCAAGAATAGATTCCAAAATAATAGAAAATAAAGATACACTATAAAAAAGTTTGAGTTTTAATAAAAAAATGTTATAACTACCTTCACCGTCTCACCGTTGAGGCCACCACCATTACAACTATAACCACCACCACCGCATTCTTCAACCCATTACCCTCACCATGCCCTCCACCACCTCCACAATCTTTGCCACCATCATCCCTGCCACCTCTCAACCACCATTTTCACAACCATTGTTAACACAACCAATGGTGGAGCTAGAAATTTTTCACCGGATGGACTAGCTTAAAAATTTAAATATATAAACAAAGAAACTTGATATCGTATTTTTCACATTACCAGCTAGCTTCAGAAATTTTTCACAAGGTGAGCCAAGAATTTTCGTTATTAAACAAATACAGGTGAAAATTCAAACAAGTCCAAAATTGTACATGTACAAGAAGCGATGAGAAAAAATGATATAAGAAAAAGAGATTGTTTGTAAATGTATTATATAATTAAACCGAAAGAATTCGGATTAGAGACTAAATATATGGTGGACTACATTCGAAAATTAATGAAAATTACATGCAAAATTTTATTTTTCACCAAAAGATTCCTGGGGCTGTAGCCTGCGGTAGCCCTTAATGTGGCTCCACCACTGAACACAACCATGATTTTTCACCATTGTAGGCATCGCACCACCACCACTATGCCACCATTGCCCTATACTTTGTTGTTGTCCCCACCTAAATCCCACCATTACTAACACCTCTATTGTCGTTTGTCACCACTCACAACTACTACCAGTACCACCACTCTAACCACCATTACTTCGTCTTGTCTCAACTACTATCTGTCACTATTACTACCAAAGACGAATTTATATATATGCATATATATATATATATATATATATATATATATATATTGCATTAAAGATGTTGGTCGTAGCGCATTTTCAATGTTTTCATTCTATTACATTATCTTCAAATTAAACTAGCAAACACATTTTCACATTTTGAAAGTGCAAAATTCTATTTGTCATTATCCTTTTACCCAATTCTTCAAAAATCATTTGGTAATAATGTTACATGTGTCACAAATAGAGCATAAGGAGTAAAATGAAATTTTATGTAAGGCACAACTCATTCAGTGTGTAGATGTTGATGATGAAGTTGTTTGCTCTTTGAATTATGTGCTTCAGCCAGCAACGTTCTCCTACAACAATCCGCTGAAAACAAGAAACAATGAACTCATGGAGCAAACTCAAAATTAGTCACAGCAAGGTGAACTCATTTGCGGTATTCTAGAAGTGAACTCGTTTGCGGCGAGTCCCGCTTTTAAAATAATTGAAGGCGGTTTTGGTAAAAATATTTTTGGAACCAATACTTAGTAAAATTACAAGTGAGTCATGAAAAAACATTTTATTGTTTCGTGCAAAAAGCACATAATTATCTTCTTGCAAGAATTTTTTAAATGCTTTTGGAATATAAAAATATTTTCTCTAAAAAATTATTTTTAAAGCAGTTTCAAACAAAGCCCTACATTAATCAAGATATTGATTTTTTAATACTTCTTTGGTTATGGTTCTAGGATTTGGCTTTGCTTATTGGGGGATTCTACAATGTTATTTTTTGGTTGACTACTTAAGGGGTTTAGAATGTGAAACAAAAATTATGGTTTTAGAATGAAACAAAAAAAATTAGTGATTGGATAAGTACGTAGCAAAAGTGTTGTACCGAATGTTTTCAGTTATACCTCATTGATTCATGGGTTATGCAACATGAGACGCTGGGAAGAAGTGCTCCGTCTGTTTGAAGGAATGGTGGATGAAGGAGTCAGGCCAGATGTTGTCACCTATAACACTCTAATTTATGCATTGTGCCAATCAGGAAGGTTTGAAAAAGCCAAGAGCTTCTTGATTTGCATGCCTAACAGTGGAATTTCACGCGATGTATACACATATAATGTTCTTATCGGCCGTCTTTGCAAGGAAGAAAGAATTCAAGAAGCGCTTACTTTGTTTGAAAAGATGACAACGAATGGCCTAAAGCCTGATGTTGTCACTTTTAATTCCTTGATTTCTGCTTCGTGCAAGTCTGGTAACTGGGAGGAAGGTGTGAGGTTATTTAAAACCATGATTGGTTATGGATGCTTTATGCAATTCTGTACTGGATGCTTTATGCAAGGAAGGGAAGACAGCAGAGGCGCTGAATCTGGTGGACGACATGATTTGTAGAGAGGAAAAGCCTGATGCTGTGACTTACAACTCCTTAATTAATGGATTGTGCCGTACCAACCAATGGAGAGAAGCCACAAGGTTGTTTGACAAAATGTTATGCCATGGAATCTTACCTAATTGCATAACTTTGAAGATACTTTCTGGTGCTCTCTGCAATGGAGGGATGACCGATGAGGTTCGCAAAGAATTTAAGGCGAGAATGGATGGAGCTTTGAAGATTTTTCCTAATGCTTCATGTGCAGAATAATACGCTACCTGGTTTGAAATTTATATTAAAGAAGAGTGGTCATATATTAATGAATAGATTTCGGTGTGATGGGGTAATTCACTGGTTATGTTTTTCTTGTTTCTGTTACGTGCTCTTATGCTACAATGGAAACTCTTTTTCGTATAAGCTTAAACTCGTTCAGTTTTCAAATGCTCTGTAGCTAAGGATTAAATATTGGCCCCTCCGTAGTAATCTAAAATTTTCTCATCCAAACGCAGTGTTGGGGTATGTTTGGGTAAGGAACTTCCAAATTCCAAGGAACTAAAGCATAGTGATGAAGAAATAGACTAAAATAAATAGAGAGGAGAAATGAGAAATGCACCACATGACCATTACAAAAAACAGACCGACTGGATACCGCATAATACAGCGATGATTGCTGAGCTGGTCCCCCCTCCCTCCCCCATCTAAGAATGCGCTTTCATTAGTCCAGAAGCTAACTTCATGTCCACCTTTGCAAGAAGAAAATCAATGTCATTACTAGCTTGCCAGGGTCCGGGAAACACAAGGGAGAGATGAGCGTTGAAGAATGTGAAGTTCCACGTCGGAAACCTGACCGAGTTAAATACAGTTTATACAAGAAAAGCTTTTGTGAAACAGATTTAAAAAAGGAAGGGTCGAGAACTTCTGGAACCAGACCAACGCGTTGACATTGTATAGAAACACACAGACGCGTGGCTCATGAACAGTGCTGGAGCAATGAAGGACGAAATAATGAAGATGATCAATACATTCTCGATGGATAACGCTTTACCTTGAAGAAACTGCTCTCTACTGTGTATGTATGAATATCTGCAGTGTCGTGGGATTTGTAAAGGTTAGAAATTTGTTTAATGCAATCCGATTTGTACTTTGTTCACTTAGGTATGGTTATTGACTGATCTATCGAGCTTGAAATCAAGTCAATAAGGACCATGAATTCCCAACTCTAAATTTTTATGTAACTATTGTGTTTAAATTGAATAATTTTCTTTATCTCTCAATAACGTTTTGGCAATATGAGTGTGAAATCAAGCCGTTTTGATAGGTATTGTGACTTCTACCTTCCACTTAAAGCTCCTTTTGGCCGGACGTATCTGACCTAGGTTTGTGTCAAAAGAAGTTAGTTTTGTTCTTGCTGTCCTTTATTCTACAAGTCGAAAGAAGTAAGTACTCCGAGAGACCAAGCTTACAATGTGAACTTTTTGTAACTATGGCATTCCACCTTCCTTAGTATGATACTGTGTATGACTTTGCTTGTAATGAGCAATACATGCATGTACCGGTGTGTCTTTTTGCACGTGTGAAAAGAGGAGGATTAGCTTTACTGTAGTTGATGTATAAGTGACATCCTTTTTGTTCAAGGGATTCGACCAGCTGATAAAATTATAGAACTGACCTGGACCTTGATCTCCTGCGGAGTCCTGAGTAAGCGGCATCAGGTTAGTATGGTTCTCCTCCGCATTCTGATTCAAGAGCTTCTTCTTTAGCCCATTATTGTTTTTAATGTATACTGACGTAGTTCGAAAAAACACTTCGTTATTCTTTTGATCTTGCATCCTTGCGTGCTTCAAATGTTGTGGAAATTTTCAGATCGACGGGCCGAGGGCCCACTCCAACAACACCGATACTGTCCCCACTTAACCACCTGCACAATCCTCAGGTGTGGGGTTTTATCACAAAAGGCCTCGGTGTTAATTAGAGAGGGGTATTTCTATTTAAAGCACTCTTCTCTTCTCCCTCTGTCCGATGTGGGACTGGGACTTCGTTATTCTTTTGATCTTGCATCCTTGCGTGCTTCAAATGTTGTGGAAATTTTCAGGTCGACGGGCCGAGGGCCCACTCCAACAACACCGATACTGTCCCCACTTAACCACCTGCACAATCCTCAGGTGTGGGGTTTTATCACAAAAGGCCTCGGTGTTAATTAGAGAGGGGTATTTCTATTTAAAGCACTCTTCTCTTCTCCCTCTGTCCGATGTGGGACTGGGGGTTCCAACACTCCCCCGCACGTGAGACCCCACTTATGGGTCACACGTGAATTTCCACACATCGGCAACCACGTGGAGCTTCAAATGTTGTGGAAATTTTCAGGTCGACGGGCCGAGGGCCCACTCCAACAACACCGATACTGTCCCCACTTAACCACCTGCACAATCCTCAGGTGTGGGGTTTTATCACAAAAGGCCTCGGTGTTAATTAGAGAGGGGTATTTCTATTTAAAGCACTCTTCTCTTCTCCCTCTGTCCGATGTGGGACTGGGGGTTCCAACACTCCCCCGCACGTGAGACCCCACTTATGGGTCACACGTGAATTTCCACACATCGGCAACCACGTGGAGCCATGTCGGGACTCACCCAATCACGCGGGGCCAATGGGGACCCACCCAAACACGTGGCATCTTTGGCCTATGTGGACAATCACGCGGGGCCAATGGGGACCCACCCAATCACGTGGCAGTACGGGCCCGTCCCCTGGCTCTGATACCATGTGGAAATTTTCAGGTCGACGGGCCGAGGGCCCACTCCAACAACACCGATACTGTCCCCACTTAACCACCTGCACAATCCTCAGGTGTGGGGTTTTATCACAAAAGGCCTCGGTGTTAATTAGAGAGGGGTATTTCTATTTAAAGCACTCTTCTCTTCTCCCTCTGTCCGATGTGGGACTGGGGGTTCCAACAAATGTAAAGATGTGGATGGTGCAGTGCGTATTTGCAAATTAATGCCAAAACTAATTTGATGATTTAGTTTGTGTTTGGCTTTCAGAGATTCACACACACACACACACACACACACACACATATATATATATATAGTTTTATCACTCCAAATGGCCTGGGATATCCGAATTGAGCTTTTAGCCCAATATATGTGTCGCCACACGACTAGGTTTCTCCCCTAGATTTAACGCCACTAGTGCTGTCGAATACATCTTTTGTAATTGTATCTTTTCTTGCTACTTATATCCATGTGAGGTACTGTCCTTTGGATCAAAGTAATGTAGTTCTGTTCTTGCTCGGGCGGTCAAATTATACTTTGATTTTAAGGTAATCGATAACGAAGCTGAGCAGCTTAAGAGAAGGGATTTTAGTTGTATAGTTCTTTCAAACTGCATCGATGACTTGTGCTTTCGGTAATCTCTGTTGTTTCTCCATAACAGTAATCCATTTGTCTGCTCTTATGAACTGGCACGGCCTATTGATTCAAGTCGGTTGATTTTACGAGGTATTATAGGTCTCTGCTGTGTTTATATACATTGGAACCCTCAGATGTTAGTGAGATTTGTTAGTCATGCATATGCATCTAACTTTTATCCGCAAATCTATCACGTACTGCAACTCCACCACCGTCGTCTCCATCGTGTCATCTGCTTCTGTCAAGGAAACCGAGATTCATACGCAGTCCTAGTCCCAGGCGTTTTAGCTTCTCTGTATGTAATTTCCTTTTGATTAGGAATCCTTCGCTGCATTAATAGTGTGCACAGCTGATTCAGTATGCGTGTTTAGATGTTGATGATGAAGTTGTTTGCTCTTTGAATTATGTGCTTCAGCCAGCAACGTTCTCCTAGAACAATCTGCTGAAAACAAGAAACAATGAACTCATGGAGCAAACTCAAAATTAGTCACAGCAAGGTGAACTCATTTGAGGAATTCTAGAAGCGAACTCGTTTGTGGCGAGTCCAGCTTTTAAAATAATTGAAAGCGATTTTGAGGAAAATGTTTTTGGAACCAATACTTAGTAAAAATGCAAGTACGTTCTGAAAAACATTTTATTGCTTCGTGCAAGAAACACATAATTGTCTTCTTGCAAGAAATACTTAAGCACTTTTAGAATCTAAAAATAGTTTCTCTAAAAAGTCATTTTCAAAGCAATTTCAAACAAACTCTACATTGATCAAGATATTGGTTTTTTAAAACTTCTTTTTGGCTTTTGCTTATTGTAGGATTGTACAATGGTATTTTTTGGTTGACTACTTTTGGGGTTTATAATGTGAAACAAAAATTATAGTTTAAGAATGAAACAAAAAATTTAGTGATAGGACAAGTACACATTAACTTTGTGGTTTTGTTTAAAAAATTTGATCCCTTAACATTATCTTAAGTCGTTAGTTTGACTCAACAAAGTCATTAAAAAGTAACTTACATATATAAGTACTCAGAAATGCCTAATAGAAGAAGGGCAATTTAGGTATTATGAAAGTTTCACTTTTTTTGTCATCGCATTTCATTTATGCTAGTCCTTTTGTCACATGTTTACGATAGCATTAGTAAGTTAAATGTTAGATTAACTTCCGATGAGATTCAAACTTGGCACAATACATTTTCATCACTGTGACAAATGGTCACTTACTCATGCGCGTGAGGTAGTTTTATTTTGTATTTTTATTGTTTTTTTCTTTTTAATTAAGTTGTATTCCTTAAAAAAAAAAAAAAATAATAATAATAATAGAGCCGTATGTAAGAAGTTTTTAAAAACTTCACATTTTTAGTCTTATATAGATTATAACACTCCGTAAATACATGTTGCATATTTTATGTCATGAGCATAGAGGTGTTGTTTTTAAGAATACTGAATTAGGGTTTGAAACAAGAACCAATTGAAGTCAGTTTCTTTTCAATTGCAGCTTGATTCCAGAGAAGGATTGAAATTCATGGGATTTCATGAACTGGGCTGAATCTGTGGAAGATGAAGATAAAGGTGATAACCACGAGGCTTCCTAACTCAACAGGTAATCCTTCATTCATTTTTACCTTTCTGCACAAAAAAGATGGATTTCATTCCGCTGCTGGCAATGCTAATGCTACTAGTACAGATAGATTTAATCAAACCCATTCGGAATCGGACAATTTGATTCAAACTCGATGCAAATCTGGAAAGATTAGGAAAGATTAGGAAAGATGAAGCATTCGGTTACTTCGATTCCATGATTCAAACCAAACCCTTGCCCTCTATTTGGACTTTTAATTGTTTGTTTGGGGCACTCTCCAAGATGAAGGAGTATTCTGCTGTGGTTTCTATGTGTAAACAGTTGATGGGTTGCGCTCAATTCCGACCTGATGTCTGTACAATGAATATTGTTCTGAATTGCTTGTGCCGTCTGAACCGGGTGGACTTGGGTTTCTCTGTTTTAGCAACTACCCTTAAATATGGTCTTCAACCCGATGCTCATTCTGTAAGTATTTTACTTCACGGACTTTGCAAGTACAGTTCCTGGGACGAGGCAATGGAGCTGTTCAAGTTAATAGAAGAGAAGGGATACACATGCAATGAAATCACTTATGCTACCATGATCAATGGACTATGCAAGGCTGGGAAAACTTCTAAGGCACTCGAGATACTTATGAATATGTTGGAAGATGGAAGGTTCAAGCCCAAACAAGACTGCTACAATCCCATCATAGATAGATTGTGTAAGGAAAGACAAGTAGATGAGGCCTTGACCCTATTTCGAGATATGATCAGCAAAAGTGTTGTACCGGATATTATCACTTATAACACTTTGATTCATGGGTTATGCAACATGAGTCGCTGGGAAGAAGTGCTCTCTCTTTTTGAAGCAATGGAAGATCAAGGAGTCAGGCCAGATGTTTTAACCTACACCGCTTTAATTTACGCATTGTGCCAATTGGGGAGGTTGGAAAAAGCCAAGAGCTTCTTGATTTGCATGCTTAACAGTGGAATTTCACCCAGTGTATACACATATAATGTTCTTATCAGCGGTCTTTGCAAGGAAGAAAGAATTCAAGAAGCACTTACTCTGTTTGAAAAGATGACAATGAGAGGCATAAAGCCTGATGTTGTCACTTTTAATTGCTTGATTTCTGCTTCATGCAAGTCTGGTAACTGGGAGGAAGTTATGAGTTTATTTAAAACCATGATTGGTTATGGAGCCTTGCCTAATATTTTTACATATAATTCTGTACTGGATGCTTTATGCAAGGAAGGGAAGACAGCAGAGGCACTGAATCTTGTGGAAGAAATGATCCGTAGAGAGGAAAAGCCTAATGTTGTGACTTACAACTCCTTAATTAATGGATTGTGCCGGACCAGCCAATGGAGAGAAGCTACAAGGGTGTTTAATAGAATGCTGGATGACGGTATTGCCCCAGATGTTATCACTTACAACAGTTTAATCAATGGCATGTGCCGTACGGCTCAATGGGAAGAAGCCACAAGGTTGTTTGATGATATGGTAGGCCGGGGACTCACAAATGTTAGAACCTATAATAATATGATAAGTTCTCTTTGCAAGGAGGGGAAGACGAAAGAAGCCCTCAGTATGTTAGAGTTAATGACTCAAAGAGGTCTGGCACCTGATGTTATCACTTATAACAGTTTAATCCATGGCATGTGCCGTACAGCTCAATGGGAAGAAGCCACAAGGTTGTCTGATGATATGGTAGGCCGGGGACTCTTGCCTGATACCGTTACTTTGGTAATACTTTTGGATGCTATCTGCAAAGGTGGGATGACAGAAGAGACTCACAAAATATTTGAGGCAACAATTGAATACGGTATGAAACTCAGCACAATAACTTGCAGTATGCTGGTTAGTGCATATTGTTTGCAGAGCAGAATGGATAAGGCGAAGGTGGTCTTGAACTTAATGGTGATTATGGGTTATGTGCCTGATATTGCTTCCTATAAAACCTTGGTCAACGGCTATATAAGCGTTAACAGAATCGGTGAAGCTTTGAGGCTTGTTAAAGAAATGATCCAAATAGGATTGAAGCCTGATCTGGAAATGCAACAAACATTGGGGCGTTTTCGCCGTAAAAGCCACGTTGGATTAGCAGGGTAATGCTCAAACTGTCCAATATATATATGGTTGTATCCTAATTGTTAGCATTGTTGATGTTCCTTAAACACAACCAGCGAGATGATGTTTTATACAATCTACAAACATTCGGTTGACTCATCCTGTGGAAACATTTCTGTGGCCTTTTAAATGCTTAGCAAGATGGAATTCTATTCCATTAACTGAAGATGGTATAACAGGATCTTGTTTTGTAGATACCATATGCTCCAAATAGCATTAAAGCATTGGGGTTCCGCCTATATACAATTATGCAATTCCACTATTTCGATTCATTTTTCTAATTCAACTGATAAACAAACAACGTGCGCTCTCAATCAGAAGATATGACAATTAAGTTTTCTCAATATAAAAGCTTTTGGTGATTAAATCTCCATTTTGGATGTTCGATTTATATCTACAACGACAAAATATAAAAAACAAAACTATGCCATCAAAATCATACCAATCAATCAATATAAACAGTTCATTGAAAGCATGAATGTTGAAACAAAACTACACCAAAAAAGAAAAAAGAAAAAATGGTTGATCCTATGGATCATAACTAATATTCATCATTCCAAAAATAGATTAAATAAGAAATTCCACAATATAAAATTGACATTGAAAATCCAAAATAAAATCAAAATAATAAAAGTACATGGTTATAGTGTAGGTTTATCTCCTAGCCGTTGCTATGGAGATTAGTTTTCCATAAACAAAAACCACAAAGAATTCTAAGAATTGAAAACTAACAGAAGAAAAACAGGAGAGAACGTTAAAATGGAGCCAAATCCTTGCCTGAAACACAAGAGAGAGACGAGAGGAATCGTATATCAATGGCCTTCTTGGACGCGTTGAAGAATGTTAAGTCCAACGTCGGAAACCTGACCGAAATGAAAATGTTGCCACTCACATTCAACTCTTGATCGCCAACATCCTTTTCTTTTTTCTTGGTCCAACTTCGCCTTCTACATTGTCATCATCTTCACCACCATCCTCGGGCATACTGCAATTTCCCAAGTGGACACCGCAGCCATTTATGAGCACCCCTTTTCCAAATAAGTGGTAAACATAAACTCGACAAAGATACGGCTTTGATTGATCACCACCCTCATCCACCTCCGAGTTTATGTGAGCCGGTAATGGAATATATTTTAGCCACACATGAGCTGCATCTGTCTCTTTTGATCGAAAAGTAAAACCAGTCGGGTCATTTATATGTACTCCATTGACTGCAGTCCGTGTATAAAAAATACATTGTCCAGAAAAATTTTGCGCGATTTTGAAAGCAACACAGAAAACAAGTCCTGTGTTTTTACATTTGAAAGTCCGAGGGATTTCGATAAAAGAACAACCAGGATCAGTCACACGTACGTCCTTACGGCAACTGAACCAATTTGGAACTTCACTGCCTGGAAGTATAATACTTAGCACTTCATAGCACTTCCCCGCCTGTAAGATTCATATAATGAATGTTCATTAGTCGTTCATAGTGGAAGAGTGGAAAAAAGGAAAAGAGAAAGAGAGAAAAGTGCCTGATGCAGTAATACGCTTGCCATCATGGAGACGTCCAAAGCCAACTTTTCGCATAGCCTTTGCCAACTAGACATGTCCATCCAACGAATGGGTCTCATGTCTCCGTCTGCTAGTATCATCTCTGATAATGTTGGAAATATTTCCAGTAATATGCAATCACGAACGTCAATCCATCTTATCTTTGGTGGAAGTTCTAAAATTTCGCGAAGTCTCTTGCAACCACACAAATCAAGTGCCTCCAACCACACAAATTTGCTAATACATGCAGGAAGACTCTCAAAATTGCTATTACGTAGAGTAATTTTTGCTAATTTAGACGAGCAACCGAAATTTGCAAGGGTATCAATGTCCGATAAATTGCATTCATCAAAAAGTATAGTCCATGAAATGGGAAATGCTACTGACCCAAAGTTGTCAAGTGAAATGTTTGAGTTTGTTGGAAGCTCCGGAGGGAGTGTGACAAGCTTTGAGCAGCCATTGAGACCAAGACGTCCAAGACGGGGCAGCGCATAAATGCTTTGTGGCAGATTTGCAATGTTTTCACATCCATATAAATTTAAGTATCTAAGCCCGGTGAGATTTTCAATTGATGGAGGCAATTCTTTTATAGCACATCTATCAAGTTCCAAACTACATAGCCTTTCCATTTTGCCCACAATTTCCGGGAATATCTCAAACTTTTTGCAACCGCGAAGATAAAAACTTCTCAGAGATTTCAAGCTTATTGTTGTTGGAAACACTGTAAGGTTATAGCAGTTAACAAGACTTAGTCTTTCAAGTTTATTAAGAAATCCAACTGATGGATCAACCTCAGTTAAATTTGTGCAACCTTCTAGATCCAACCTCACTAAGTTTGGAACTCCGGAGAAGTCGGAGATTCTTTTTAAGTATTGACAACCAGATAAATTTATAGAAGTCAGCCTCGTCAGGTTCTGTGAAGAAAAAAGGAGAGGGAAGGATGAAAACATTTCAAACGGGACACAGACAAAAGCAAGACACTTTAGCCTTAAATAAAACAGAAAGAAAAAAGATCAACGTAAATACCTTAAATCCCTCCCCGAATCCTGTGATATGGCTGTTCCTCATGTTGAGTAGAACAAGATTCTTCTGATTAAAATTGAGCGGCAAAGATTTCAACGGACATTCAGGCCAATCAACTAACCTTAAGTTGTTGGGGAGATAATCAACGGCTCCAGAAAACCGTCCATTACAGTTTATGAAAATTTTAAGATTTTTCATGTTGGAGAAGGTTGTAGCACTTAAGCATATCTCATTATCCGATTCAAGCAGCTGTACCTTTATGCCTGTAATGTTTTTCGTTCCCTAGTATGAAAATTCAAAAGTATTAACAATGCAAGTTCCTTATAAAAAAAATACATGTCTCATTAACAAATAAAATGTTGTCGAATAGACTTACTGTATTTTCTGTCAGAACACGATAAACATCGTCATGAAACCACAATCTACTGCGCTCTCCGGGATCATTGGGTGATTGTTGGCGAACTACTTCTTTACCCATTTCTTCTACCAAATCGTGCATCCATATAAAACCATGATCTATATTTACGAGGGCCTTCTGTATGAGTACGTCAATGCTATGTTGGGGGTTTAGATCACAACCTTCTAATATTTCGATCACATAGTTACTTCTTCCCCCTTTAAAGAAGCATGAAATGTCAAGAAAAACTTCCTTCACTATTTCATCCAATGCATCATAACTTATCTTGAAAACGTCTTGAATTTCTCGGCTTTTGATCAGACCATCTAATATAGCTTGCCACTTATCCATACTTTCACGGTACATATGTGAACCTAAGACTCTCAAAACTAATGGAAGGCCTTGAGCACACCGTATTGCATGGTCTACAAGTTTCGCATAACCATCCAAAGGTCCATTGCTTTTGAAGGCATTCCAACTGAAGAGCTCGAGAGCTTCATGATAGTTCAATTTCTTCACCTCGTATATTGAAATATTATGATGATGAGCAATTAACAGTTTCTTATCCCTCGTCGTTATGATAATTCTACTACCAATGCCAAACCAACCATCTGATCCTCCAACTAAGTAGCGTAACTGTCTCATGTCGTTCACATCATCAAGAACTAAGAGAATCCTGTTACCGCTTAATCTTTCCTTTATTAAAGTGATTCCTTTATCAACATTGGCCACCTTCAACTTGTCTCCCCCTAGAATCTCATCAAGAAGTGTCTTTTGTAATTTGGCCAATCCTTTATCTGTCATTGAACTTTCTCTAACCTTGTTGAGAAAGCAACTGCCTTCGAATTTGTGGGAAATTAAATTATAAACAGCTTTGGCAATTGTTGATTTACCAATTCCACCAGTCCCCCATAAACCTACCATACGGACATCATTTCTCCCAACATGTAAGAGGTTGTTTATTTCTTGTGCACGAGACTCTATTCCGGGTATTCGGCCACATCCAAATATGTACAGTTTATTTCTTGCGTGGAAATCCCTTCAACAATGTTATGAATAAGTTTCAATTCATCTTCATGCCTGCGAGTATAAAATCACAATGAACATCTTATAAATGATATTTTCCCATGTGTTTTTTAAAAGAGGGAAGAAAACATACACACATACAAAAGTAGAACAGAATGTCCTTCTAGTTATATTTACAAAGCAATATTTTTTTATAGTTTGAGAAGATTGGACAAAGGATGCTAGAGACACTAATTTGTACACTAAATTTGACTCCAAATATGCACAAATGGATGACAATGCCACAAATCGATGACATGTTGGGTCTTTTGATTCTTGATCCTATCACAAAAAATTTAAATCTATATATACCAAAAGAATAGAGAAATCGAAACAAGCGAAAGCAGAAGGAAGTGTTAAAGTAATAATGTATACTTATCCAAGAGAGTCCACCCAGACAAGTTTGCTGCTTCTGAAAGAGCTGGCCTCCGTTTGTGGATCTTGTCAACGTTATCCATATATTTGCAGTCAAGGCCAGCAAGTCCATCACCAAAACAACCCTTCTGATTTCGAACATCCGAGGGACTCACCATGTAAAATACCGGTATCACCATTTGTTGATTTGATTTCTCGCAGTCAAGGATCTTAACAAGTTCGTCCAAGCACCACCTTGAGGAAGCATAGTTTTCCGAGAATACAATGACAGAAATCCTCGACTCTTCAATCGCTTTGAGGAGCGCTGTTGATATTTCTTCTCCCCTTGAAAGACAATCATCCATGAATGTGTTAATTCCTTTTTGACGCAAAGCTGTACACAAATGGCCTGTGAAATTGTAGCGCGTGTCCTCGCCTCTAAAACTCAAGAATACATGGTATTTCCATGAATTTGTGAAACAAGGAGGAGGAGATGAAGATGAGGCAGCAGCTGCTGCTGCTTCCTTAGCCATAGAAGCTGACCAGATGATTGTTTCAATAGAGATTCAATTAATGTTTGACAAGCCACATGATTCATAAGTATTAACTTGTTCACAAATTAACAGTTGACTTTGGAATGAGGAGTGGCGACGAATGACGATGCTTCTTAGTGTAGAAGCAACTAGTAAATATGCCCGAGTGTTGTTACGGAACTTGAATGCACTAACTTTAACTGCATGAATAAGACACATTTAACTTGATAAATTAAACATAATCCTTAATGAATAGAGGGATAAATAAGTGAACGGGATCGATAAGATAAGCAGCCTGGTTTTTATATACATTTCAAAAGATATTACACACTTCAAAATCATCAATTAATTATCAACCAAAAATAATATTCATTAAACCTACAATAGTATAACTCTATTCAACAGAAGTTAAGAGAACTAATTTCTTGAAGAACATATAAATTTATACTAAATTGTAATATTAAATCTACATATCCTAACATAAAGTTATCATAAATGCCCAAAAAGAAATCTAAACAAAAAATTGAAACTAAAAACCAAATAGTTATCAAACGACTCTTAAAGGAATACGCATTTTGGATTTATTAAATGAAGTTTTTCAAGACCTTCAACTAAGTGAAACTAATATACAAATACAATGCTTAACAATAGGGAACATAGTAAGTTAGAAGAAAAATATTATTGGACTTGTTGTATACTTTTGCTTTACATGCACACTGAAAGCTCTCTGACGTTTCTATGTGCAGAGCTCTACTTTCTTTTCTTCCTCACCTTTCGGTTCTTTCTCCTTAATCCAAGGAGATTGTTGTTTTGTTGTTAGTAGTTGCCATCATCATCACATTCAAATCAACTTTAGTTAATTGAATTAACTTTAATAATTGTAATAGGAAGTAACGAGAAAATATGCCCGAGCGTTGCTGCGGGACTTGAATGCACCCGCCTTAACTACATAAATAAGACATATTTAACCTGAATAAATTAAGACACATGCACCATGCACTCGTCTCTTAATTATAAGAAAACTTGTTTGCAATACTGAGAAAAAGCTTATTATTGTTGATAAAAATACACACGACACCTATGGATCATGCCATAAAAATTACACCATGAAAAATCCAGAGACCAAAATCCCTGCCGGCAGAATTTATTCACATCAAATTTAAATTCTAACATCATACGATCAAATGTTAATCAAACACACAATCTCAAAAAGCTGAAACCATGTTAAGTAAAAGAAATAGAAGTCTTCTCAAATAAAAAAAAAAAAGAAACAGAAGGAAAAGAGTGAAGATGTAAGCATTGATAAGAATATGAAAAGTGGCAGCACTGATATCATGCACAAATAGGACAATGAAATATCGGAACCAGCAGCAACATATAGAACCAAGAAGGAAAAGAATTGATAAATAAATAAATAAGAAATAGGATAGAGGCACAAACCAACGACATGAGCTCAGTTTTTTCACCATGAATTTTGCATGGCCTAAAATCAAGAAAAGGACCAGGATTTTGAAGTGGACGCCCGCAGTCTGAATGACAGCGATCATCCCTCTTTTGATGGTCCAGAACTGACCCGGGACACTCATACGAAATCCAAAAAGGCAGCATTATCTGGAAAGAACATGCGAAGCCGTCAACAACAACTAAGTAAATATATAGTTCCATAGATGCAAACAAAATAACACTATGGCATGATATTTGATTAAGATCAGTCTCTACCAATTTGATGGCAAAAACACACCTCTCCCATACGGGAATGAACCTAACCATTTAACGAAAAAAAGACGAAAACCCATGCGGGAATGAACCTAACCACACTGCATGCACTCACATAGACTACATACACACACTCACACGAACTGAAGAATGAACGCATTCTATTCAGTTAGCACCATTCAACTTTAAAAGCAGTGAGACCTTCCAAAGGCACAGCCTAACTGGCCTTGGTTCAAATATCCAAATTGAGAACAACAGTTCAATTTTAGAAAAGCTGTACAGAGGGAAAACAAAAAAGAAAAAAAAAAAGAGACAAAACAATCCTATAACCACAACTGAAAAACAAAATCAAAATGAACAGAATAAAATATCAGTAGAGCATGAACACTAACTAACATCCTTTGGAAACATGTGCTAGTTACGTATAATATATATGTGCATAAATTAAGAAAATGGCTTGAATGCCCTAGCAGTGGTCTTTACGCTGAACCAAATCACTATTAGGTTAATTGTATTGATTCACGCATCTTCTTTTATGTCTAAATCTCTACTAAATTGCCCTACGAAAATGACATAAAACTAATTAAAATTCCCAATATATTTGAGAAAAACAACTTTTAAAAGTGTGAGAATATATGCAGCACCAGGATGTTGCAGAACTCACTGCCCCAATTTAAGATTCGGTTTTTGTCCAATGTATGTATATGCTTAGATACATCTGAGAATTTGCTTTGCAACAGTTGCTACTCTCATCGTCTTTTGAGAGAGATAGATACAAAGGTTAAGGATTACAATGGGGAATAGTTAAGTATCCCTCTAAAATACTTAAGAAAACCATACCTAGAACGGAGTAAACAACTGTTTGTCTCCATAGCAGTTTCTCAAAGCATTTATGCTGTCAGAAAGATAGTGCTCCACTCCAGAAGGATGGACAAATGTACCAGATGGAGACTGACCCAAAGAAAACATAACTAAAAGTTAGCATCTGATGAACAATTAAGGTGATGCAAAAGGGCAACACGTGATGTGAAATTATTATACCAAAATATCCAAGGTCTGTTAATCTAATCACCCAATAAAATAAAACAGAAATTAAGCACAATAATATCAAAATTAAAAGGAAGGAATAACATGAAACCTTGTGCATAGAATGTTTGTGAGAATGAATCACACAACAATCAAGGGTGGACAAATCACAAAAGTGACAATTAAAGGGCACCTAACGGACACCCCCATCTCTTTCTCTGCAATCGCCAAAATCCCTCGGGTTTGAGGAAGCAAATGGAAAACGAAATGTTTTTCCATCCCCTACCCATACCCAAACCTCTTTTACCCGTTCCCTTTACCCTCGCAGAAAATCCTCCCATCTCTCTCTCACCATTGTCCCATCTCTCTGTCTGCAAATCGCAGAAAAGAAACCCTAAACAAATCCCTGAAATCCCTCGCCTAAATCCTCCCACATTTCTCTCTGACACCCCCTATTTCTCTCTCTGCAAAACCTAAACCAGATCTCCTAAATCCTATCTCAGACACCCCACAAACAGCAAAGAAGCCAAGATATTAAAGCAATCTCTACATAATACTTTGGAACAATGAAACAAAATGGTACTTACTTGTTCCTTGTCCAAAACCGTTGATGCCGCTGCACATTGTTATCAATTGTGGGTTTATCAAATCCTTCATGGCTTAGACTGCATGAAGAATTAGAATCTAAAAGATAAATATATGCTGTAAATCATCATATAAATGTAACTGCATTTAAAAAAAAAAAAAAGAAAGGTAATGAAAAAATTGAATTCTATTTCATCATTATGTAACTGCATGAAAAGTTACATTGAATGCAGACTCAATCAATTTCCCCAAAGTCATTGTTAAGTGAAAATCAATACCAAACCCATAAATACCACCATTGAATTTGGCAAAACCCAAAAACAAAATACATAAATTTACTCATATAATCACAGAAAAACATGAAATTTGAGCACCCAATTGGCCAAGTTAAAGGATAAAAGCACTCACATCATCATAGTACTCTTTGGGAAGATCTTATAATACTGGTTCTTCCTTTTTCTTGCTCTTCCTCATAACTGCCATTAAAAAACCCAGAGAAGCACACAAATTCAGAAAAGATAAGGTCCAAAACTGCCATAAAAAATCCAGAAAGCACACAAATTTATTAGAAAGAAAAGTTCAAATTACAAAAACCAACTGATGTGAGTGAGTAGTGAGAGGTTATGTTAGGCACCTGAAACACGTTTTGGTTACAATTGAAAGGGCCAGAGCCTTGCATGCGAGGAAGATGACGATAGGATTCCAGAGATAGAGAAAGGAGGAGTAAGACGATGGAGGTGAGAGAAGGGAGACGGCGGCGAGAGGGGGATAGGACAGAGGTGAGTGCGAAAGTTTCTGCTTGTCTACAAAATTGGCAAAATTGGCACACAGGTTCACAACTCGTCGTCTTCCCTTGATCAATGGCTCCTTTAAATATCCATATGATCAAGGTCGATCGTGCTCGCAGAATATTTGATGAGCTCCTTTTGGTAATCCACCTAAAACAAATAAGCACAATATCTATGTAAACTGGCATTTCACTCAATTATACATTAGTTATGGCATCTTTGGAACTAAATGACTTCAACCTTAATATCCTATAAGCAGTATGTTTCTATATTTTAAATCATGTTATGATAACAGGTAAATATAGATGATACAAAAGTAATTTAGTTTCATCATGCATATTTTCGCACTATTTAGTAAAGAACTCGGCCGGACTTGATTTCGAATAACATTCACAATTTCATATAGAATTTCAAAAGCCAGAGACTTTAGTGTAAATTACAATAAAATTTCACAAAGAAAGCAAATTGTAATATAAGTCTGATCTACAATTCGGATTTACCTGGATATGGTGATTTACGTTTTCATTGGAATTTTTGCATGCATTTACATCTGATGAAAAAATAATACATCATTAGTTGGCAGGAAGAAACTTTGATAAGCAGATAAAGAAGCAAGATTGAATATAAGTTTCGTGTACCCTAAAGTTGTTTGTTCTTGCTACAGAATACTCGCATCTGTTGCAGCCACTTCTATTTTCTTCATGGTTTCAGTAATGGTATGCTTGGGTCCAATTCTTGTTGTCTTCTATTTCTCATCCTAAATTAAGTTAACAGTTCAACATTATTCGTTATAAGCTAAAAAAGTAGGATTAGTTATTTTAGTAAATCTATTTCTTGTAAACTTGCATGTTCCTCGAACATACCTGACAAATCGAGATCATTTGACATGGCTATCAATTGGAATGCATTCATAAAACTCGAGGATTTGGGAATTATTGTCTCCACCACATTTTCCTGCAATGAAAATAGCAATTGTAACAAAAATCAGATATTTGGATCGAAGGTAAGATTCTAGCATTTTCTCCGTATCACAATCATGCAGAGCTTTTACCTCAATTGAATCAAATCCAACACTAACCCATCACAGCTCGATGATCACTCAGAACACTGAATGCAAAAATCAACAAAATTTCACCATTTTAAATTATAATTCGTTTCATATTCTTTAATCCATTGAAAAAGCAAAAAATTAAAATTAAAATAAAAGTGAACCTGGTGGTCGTGGGTGCCGCCGCCGATGAGGAGGTTGAAAGGATTGATTTTAGCTTTTTCATTGAAAAGTTGGCTTTCTTCTTTTCCTTGCGAATCGGATTCTATTATGTGTAGCTCTTCTTTTTTGTTCCTTCAAAACTTTGTTCAGCATTCGCCTGAGGAGAGGGGAAATGGTTCAGAGCGAGGTATCTCCATTGCTGCGACCTTGTCCATTGAACTTTCTGCAGTTGCTTTTAAGCTTCGCTCCCTCCCTTCCTCCCTCCCTCTGCAAGTCGCATGCCTTCCCCTCACCAAACCCTTCTCTCTCTCCCTCCCCCTCCATCATTCCCTCTCTCTCCTCCTCTCTCCCTCCCTCCTCTCTGCAAGTCGCATGCCTTCCCCTCACCAAACCCCTATCTCTCCATCTCCATCCCTCCTTCCCTCTCTCTCCTCCTCTCTCCCTCCCTCCTCTCTGCAAGTCGCATGCATTCCCCTCACCAAACCCCTCTCTTTATCCCCCTCCCTCCTTCCCTCTCTCTCCTCCTCTCTGTAAGCAGCATGCCTTCCCACCAAATCCCACACCGAGCCATCGATCCCACCGAATGCAACCCTAACTGACAACAATGCCCACCTAACTTTTACCCCCAACCGTGTGATGTTAACACCAGACGGGCATTCCCGTCATTCGAACTGATGATGGCATCTTCGTAAAAAGCTAAAAGCATCTGAGTGGCAATCTTGTAAATAAACTGAAATGTGGTTCAAAACACTGTTCATATGAATAGTGCGATTTTCCCTCCTACTTTAGACTAAAGTAATGATTATGTCCAACGTTTGGGTCAACATTTGTAGGCTATATCTGCGAAAAATGTACTAAAAAAGTTTAAACACAAAACCCCCAAAATTATAAAATCAAAATATAATGTACTACCCCTTCTCTCCCGTTTTTCTCTCACCCTCCATTTCTGCAAATCACCTACCTCCCTCTCTCCCGTTATACTCTACTCCCTACCTCTCTCATAATATCAAAACTCTCAAACCCAATTCAGTGCCTCATCAGAACCCATACAGAATCTAATTGAATTTTTACCCAAACAAAGAATTCAATTGCAATATTTTAAAATTGAAGAAAACAAATCCTATGGATTTGGAGAAAAAAAAAAAACTCTCAGATGCAGGATTCAAAGAACTTACCACAAAACGTTAGTCTTTTTGGCTAAAAATCATCTTCAATCCAAATCAAAAAGCTGAAGAAGCTTAAACTGCTTCAGTTTTTTTAGCGAGCCAAGATTTGTGAGGGATAGAAAAACCTAAAAATATCCCAAATGATCCCAAATTTTGGAACTGATTTAAACCAACCCGCCATGAAATTGTAGCCGCTTGAGAAATCTTCTTCAAATCATGAATAAACTTTATCCATTGTAATTTCCCCAAAAATGATAGGATTGAATGGGACAAGTCTTCTTCGTGACTTCTCCATTTTTAGCCTTCACTTAGATAAGATATGCAAGTTAACACCCATACTTTTATTCAACATTTATTAAATTTTGTTGATTGCCAAGCCAATACTAGACATCAAATGTGCCTGTTGTCATTTGGTTTTGCAACTTTTAAAGCTTTCTTATTTCAAGAGTAAAAGTTAGAGGCCTTGTTCAAAGTTTAGGGGTGTATTTAATTAGGAGTTTACAATGTCTTTTTTAAGAGGTTTTGGTTTCAAATCTTGTAGATGATGAGTTTGTAATCAATTTATTCTTTTACCCATTAGTGTAAATTATATAAAAAAAAAAGTGTTTAAATTTAAGGTATTCAATAAATTTTTTAAATGAATCCATGAAAGTCCACAAATTTAAGAGCACTCAATCAAGATTAAAAGAGTTTACGAAAATTTACAAAATTAAATCTGGGCGTATTTAATCAAGATTTTAAAGTAATTCATAAAACTCCATGTGTACTTTGTAGGATTTGATTTTAAAGTATTTGAAAAGGCCAACACTAGGTAGACCAAAATTTTAAACTAAATTTACAAATAAAATGGTGTGTCACTAATAGAAACAAGCATGTTAATCAACACTTAAGTAATAATTTAATAATTAACAACCATATCATGTAGTTTACAAAATTTGGTCTAAAAATTTGATCTATCTAATATTACCCATTTAAAACACTAAGAATTTTTATGAATTGAAAGTGATCTTATAGTGTATTTTAGACTTTAGCAAATCAAGTATCTCCCTAAAATTTTGAATGATTTCACATGAACTCCCTGAAAATGGGAAGTCACAAGTCATAAAATCGTTGCAAAAAACAAAAAAAAAAATCATAAATCCTACGGTGGAGTAAACAGCCAAGTCAATATGCCTTCCAACAAATCGTGCGGTCCAAATTCGAGACGGTAGCCAAATCAACCTCGTATTTCGCTATCGGATCAGTCTGACCACGACTCCAATAAATCCAGCTGCCACCACGCTTCCAAATCAATCCAACGGACACCCAATCATCTACGTCACCGATCCTCATGCAACCATCCACCAATCAGAACCAACTACTGGTCACTATTTAAACAAACCGCACTCTCCTCCCCTCCACCAGAATACCTGAATTCACTCCCTCTCCCCGCAAAAATCCGTTCCAACTTCCCTTCATCGCATCCTTTCCGATTCAACAAAAAACCACCCGAAATGGCGCCAACGAAGGCCGAGAAGAAGCCGGTGGCGGAGAAGGCACCGGCTGGGGAGAAGATGCCGACGAAGGCGGAGAAGAAGATCCCGAAGGAAGGTGGCTTGGAGATGAAGAAGAAGAAGAAGGTGAAGAAATCGACGGAGACGTACAAGATATACATCTTCAAGGTGCTGAAGCAGGTCCACCCGGACATCGGGATCTCCAGCAAGGCCATGGGGATCATGAACAGCTTCATCAACGACATTTTCGAGAAGCTCGCTCAGGAGGCGTCACGTTTGGCCAGGTATAATAAAAAGCCAACGATCACGTCGAGGGAGATCCAGACCGCCGTCAGGTTGGTGTTGCCCGGCGAGCTTGCCAAACACGCCGTGTCTGAGGGCACCAAGGCCGTTACTAAATTTACTAGTTGTTGATTTTCTTTTTAATTTTTGTAATAGGCTCTGTTTGAGAACGTCTTTTTTTGTGTTAATATTATTTTTGACGTGAATAATATACATGCATGCAGTTGTTTTTATGTAATCGGTTTTTTATTAGGATTTTTCCACGAAAAATATATTCAGATGTGATGAACCAGTGAAATAGTGGGCAATTCGCGTCGTTTTTGGATTGAAATCTCTAATAAATTTCAACTTTTATGATGGGTTGTAGATTGAAAATTTTAACTGGAAATTTCTGAATTTTCTGATGATGGGACACAGGAACAAGGAATGGAGGATAAATCAAAGACGAATGCAAGAGTTATTAATGCTATGAAATAGTAGTTATGTACTCTTCGAAATCATAAGACAACATTGTAAAGAAAACAGAAA
Organism: Pyrus communis; assembly: GCF_963583255.1. Taxonomy (NCBI): domain Eukaryota; kingdom Viridiplantae; phylum Streptophyta; class Magnoliopsida; order Rosales; family Rosaceae; genus Pyrus; species Pyrus communis. The sequence continues at coordinate 12,590,372 of NC_084819.1, forward strand.
TATAATTACGATTCCATTCTTCCTCTTGGTACAAGAACGTAGTATCAAGAGGTAATTAGGTTTTTTCTTTTTTATTTTCATGTATCTATAGGGAATTAACTTGACTATTCTTTGTACATGAGAGGGTAAAATTCAAATAGAAATGGAGGCCCTTCCTCCACCCGAACATGAAATTCACAATGCAAACAAGCATTCTTAGCTAAAAGATGAGCTACTCAATTACAATCACGGCAAATATATAACATAAGCAAAGTAAATAAAACAAGAGTAACTTCCTCCGCCGCATGCCCAATTTATCTTTATCTCTTAATTAACAAGTCCGAAATCACTTGTTTGGCATCCATAGAATAACATAAGACCCCATTCACAATTAGCAGTAAGTAGCTCCATGATCCATCCACATTAATTTTCACATGATGAGGAGGAGGCTTTCATAGCCCATGTGAATACCAAAGAAGGTAATTTAAGTTTAATTGCTACAATTCATAGCCTATTTGAGACTCCTCTATTAAGTATTTATTTTTCTCGTAAACGTTTTTGCTAGAACCCGCTTCTAATTAAAACAAGTTCAGATTTTTATTAAAAATTCAAGTGATTTGAGAGCATTTCGTGAAGCAGCACCTTCAAACTTATGTTGCCTATGTAAAATACAAAAAAGTTCAGATTTTTATTAAAAATTCAAGTGATTTGAGAGCATTTCGTGAAGCAGCACCTTCAAACTTATGTTGCCTATGTAAAATACAAAAAAGGACGCTAGAAGGAGGGTTCGAACCTCCGACCTTGTGGTTAACAGCCACACGCTCTAACCAACTGAGCTATTCCAGCTGTTTGATAAACTTATATAACAAACACTTTCTAAATTGTTTAACGCAAACTCACCATCCTATCATGAGAGATTTCAAAAAAAAAAAAAAAAAAAAACAACCACCCTAGCAGTCTTTCTACTGTACAATAGTATATGGCACATGTATTCAATGACAAGTGTCATTCAATACTCTAGGAGGGAAAGATGAACCCGACTTGTCGCGTGGATAAAACAACTAATGTATAACATATATCGTTGCATACTAGAATTTTCCAACTTGAGAATCATGCAATAGATGTTCTCAAAGTTAAAAGATATAAGTGCAAGAAAACACCAAATCAAGCAATAGTTATACAAAGGGAAACGATTTATGCACACTTTTTTTTTATGTCTAGTGCACCTGTTTATTTTTTCCCTAACCATTTGGATTGAACAAACCAAAGGAAAATCAAGAGCCACGATGAAGAGGGGTGCGTAGAAAGTGAGAGTCTGTAGAAACCACTCCACTTGTATAAATTATCTCCAACTGCATTGCAAAAAGAAAAATTTAGAAGTTGGAAAATTTTCATTTCATATGAAACATGGACCTTCAAAATGGATATCAAAATAGAGTACAAAGGTCTTAACGACACATGAAGGCATCCTATTAACCAAGTACAAACATGGAAATTCCATACACAAGTGCATTGTGTTGAAAGCGAATCCCACATCAATGAGATGATGGATTTTGCATGTGCTTATAAGTAGTTGGGATACTTCCTGCCAATTGATTTTAGGGTGGAACCTCAACTTTCTTCACATTGCACTGCTACCAAACACACTACTAATTCGATACGTTATGCCTTCTTAGGGGACTTGGTGGCAGCTTAACGGGCGACTTGGGTTCCTTACCCTTTCGGGCTTCTTTGGTAGAAACATAGGGTTGATGTTGGGAAGCACAGCATCATGAGCAATGGTCAGAGCTTTCCAAGTTCTTCATCGTTCCTCATGGCCAATAGGCACACGCCTTGGGATAATGCCATTCTTATTGTTGTCTCTTGCATCATTTCCAGCCAGTTCCAAAACCTAACCAAATCACTTCATCATAATTAACACCAATATCTACCTAAATCGTAAAGCATATACTTGAATACATTTGGCTGCCAATCAAAGGAGATTGGAAACAAATTTGGGGAATTGGCTATTATAGGAATATTAGAAATTCTTTTGCTGAAATAATAAACTCATCCTCTAAAGGCAGGCTCTAGCCCACCATTTTGGCCTAAGAGGAGACCTACTGGAGACAAAGATCCAAAACATTTTAGATGAGAGATGGGGACCGTAATACTAAGTTCTTCCACCGAAGGGTGTCCGTTCGCTGGGGAAAAAATCGGATTGCAGGTTTGAGACATAACAACAGAGCTTGGCACAACAATGATGCAGGCATTAAAGAGGTAGTCACCGACTACTTTTCGACTATCATCTTGTCCGACCACCTGTTCCCGAATGGAGAAATTCTGGATGCCATTAACAAACGTGTGACAGATGAATTGAATTCTTCCCTGAGGTGACACTTTGATGTAGACGAAATCAAAATGGCAGTGTTCCAGATGCAGCCCTCCACCTCCCCTGGGCTCGATAGGCTCCCTCCTCTATTTTTTCAAAAATTATGGGGTATTTTTGGTAAGGATGTAATGGTAGCTCTTCTCTCATTTCTTAACTCTGATAATCTCCTGAAGAAAGTGAATTATACCTACATCACTCTCATCCCAAAGGTTAAAACTTCAAAATACATGTCCCAGCTTCAGCCTATTAGCCTCTGCAACGTTTTGTTCAAAATAGCCTTCAAGGCTATTGCAAACCGATTGAAATCATTGCTCCAACATATAGTTTCCCAACACCAAAATGCATTCGTCTCGGGACGTCAGATCTCAAACAACATTATGCTTGCCATGGAGCTATCCCATTTTTTGTTCAGGAGGTGCAGGGGAAAAAATGGATTCTTATCTTTGAAGCTCGATATGAGCATGGTCTACGATCACATCGAATGGGGCTACCTGGAAAATGTAATGCTTCGTCTCGGCTTTTGTCGCAGGTGGGTAGACTTGATTATGACTTGTGTCTCGACCGTCCCGTATGCCTTCTTGATCAATGGGGTGCCAAAAGGGTACCTTCACCCGTCAAGAGGCCTACGGCAAGGAGACCCTTTGTCCCCCTACCTTTTTCTCCTCTGCGTTAAAGGACTGTCGGCATTGATTGAAAAAAAAAGCAACGGGAGGGTCACATCCAAGGCATCTCAATTTGCTCTAGTGCTCCCCGAATTAACCGCCTTCCATTCGCCGATGATAGTTTTCTGTTTGCTAGAGCTACACCGGAGGAATGTCAACAGATTATGCTTATTCTCCATAAGTACGAAATCGCTTCGGGCTAAAAAATCAACTTGTAGAAGAGCGAAGTCTATTTCAGCAGAAATATAAAGCGAAATGTGCAAAACTTTCTGGCAGGTTAGTCAGGGGTAAATCGGGTAGAGTAGCATGATAGATATTTGGGTCTTCCAACTCTTGTGGGGAGGAACAAAAAGCCAATGCTTTAATTTTATCAAAGAGTGTCTCTGGAAACGGCTACAGAACTGGAAAGGAAAACTTCTAAGCTCGGCGGGCTACGAAATACTGGTTAAACTTGTCGCGCAAGCCATCCTTCTATATGCAATAACCTGTTTTCTCTTACCTAAGTTTTTTTGTGATGAGCTCAGTAGACTGGTAGCCCATTTCTCGTGGAATAGTTCCTATGAAAGTAGAAAAATCCATTGGCTTGCTTGGGACAAGCTTTGCCTTCCCAAAACTGAAGGAGGTATTGGCTTCAGAAATCTCCATGCCTTCAACCTGGGACTCCTTGCCAAACAAGCTTGGCAACTCCAAACTGAACCTAACTCCTTGGTGGCCTGGGTTTTCCAAGCGAAGTACTTCCCTCTCTCCTCATTCTCCTAGGTTGTAGTCAAACCTGGGGATTTCTTCGTCCGGAGAAGCCTCTGTTAGTGTAGGGAGGTGCTAGATAAGGGCTTGAGATGGAGAGTTAGGTCCGGCAAAAGTATCAAAATATAGGAGGACAAGTAGTTGCCCCTCCCATCATCGTTCCGTATCTTCACCCCTATGCCTGCAAATTGCGACTTTAACTTTGTCAGCGACCTCATAGATACAGACAGAAAATGCTGGAAGTCAGAGGTGATAATAGACCTTTTCTCAAACCTGGAGGCAAATCTTATCCTTTCACTGCTTATTAGTCATCATCTACCAGAGGACAAGCTAATTTGGCATTTCGAGAAGAAAGGTTTATTCTCTGTTAAGAGAGCATACCACATAGCGCTTGACATGATTACATGAGTGTCAAACCATGCCTTCCCATCTACAGAGTTGCAAGCCTCTATTCTTTGGAAGAAAATTTGGGAAGCAAAAGTTCCGCCAAAAGTTAGGATTAATGTGTGGCACTTTTATTTGGATATTATCCCATCCAAGATTAACTTGGCCAAATGACTTATTACGACTGATTCTCAATGCGTGTTATGCGGCGGTTATGATGAAACGGGTGTTCATATTCTCCGGGACTACCTCTTTGCAACCTGCGTGTGGAGTTTCTCAGTCTTGGGAAAGCTACCTAGTGGTAAGCCCTCTCGTTCGGTCAGTGAGTGGTTGATTTCCATTATTCCTTCACTGGACCACAAGTATGATTTAATCCTAATGCTATCCTATGCCATTTGGGCTACATGGAATTTGATGCTATGGTTGGGCAAATGCGATTCTCTTAATGTCATGGTTCCCCGCATAATTTCTTGGTGGCAAAATTTCCTGATGGTATCTTTTCCTACTTCTTCGAACTGTTCCCAGGTTCCCACAGGGCATAAGTGGGCTAAACCTAGGCAGGGACAAGTGAAGCTGAATATTAATGGTGCCTGGGATGCCACTCACCTTGTCGGTGGTATGGGGGCAGTTATTCGTGACTCGGCTGAGTTTGGCGGGTTTATCCAATCCCTCTCCTTACATCTCCTCCCCCCCTCTTTGCAGAAGCCATAGCGGTTAAGGAGGGTCTTACTTTGGCGTATTCCAGGGGTTTTCAAAACATTATTGTTGAGAGTGATTCGCTCCAGAAATTCCAAGCTCTCTGCTCTTCCTCACCAGACATCTCCTTGTTTGGTCTGATCGTTAAGGATTCCAGAGAAATTACCTCGGCAATCATTGGAGCTAACTTTACCCATATTAGACGCCAAGCGAACGAGGTGGCTCACAAACTTGCCTGCTTCGGTCTCTCCTCCACTACTCCCGCTCTTTGGTTTAAAGAACCACCGGACATTATCTTAGATGTTTTATTTGAAGAATGTTAATTGGAGCTTGGTTCTCTCCCTTGATGTTATCCCTCTCTTTCTTCAATATATCTATCACTTTCATCAAAAAAAACAAAAAACAAAAAAAACCATGATTTTCAATTTCCCTTTTCCATCATTTTCTTACCAACCAAACAGATCCCAACAATTAATAAAAAGCAATAATCCTTTGCACCAAAAAAAAAAAAAAAGGTTTAGGTCACTAAATAATTTTATATTTTGGCATAGGTTGATGGTTTCTAGCATAGGTCAACAAGAACAATTTTCCTCATCAATTAAAGTCAATATCACTTTCTTAAATTTCTCTTCGTTGAAATGCACAAAATTCACAATATTTCACTAAGTCAGTCTAGTTTATATAATTAAAGTTAGTCCAACTTAATTTTTGAAGCTAAGTCAATTTGCAATAGTCTGGTGCAACAAACGCACTCACAACGAATTGTAATTTGTAAGAACTTGTATGTACGTTCCAAGCATCTTTGTTAGCAAAAAGAAAGACTAGATCCAACTCGAGTCCAGAACTTGCATTATATTCGCATTCGATAAGTGATGGATCTTATTCAAATTATCATATTGTCGACAAACTAGCTAGCTTTTTGATCGAGCTATCGATGACGTTAACAGAGGTCTCAAATTGAATTCTCCTCTCTTTGGTACTTGTATTCATTTTTTGTTCATGCATGTGTAAATATCAGGAGATGATTTTGCACACAGTTTCTAGGGTTTATTTGTCGATGTGGATGTGCATGTAAAGGATGCCTTTGCATGATTATCTCCTTGGCAACGGTGCGGATTCAGTGAGCGAATTAAGCAATGGACTCGTGTCCTTCTTACCGCAGGTTAAACAACCGTTTTGACAGAGCAAAGCAAAATCGTGGCATTACCCCCGAAGTTCTAGAGCTCCTCATCAACCACGTTTACCCTATTACGTGTCACATTCTCCTCTCTCTGCCTCTTCAGTCACATTCAAATCCTCCCTCTATATAAACCCCGACTCCCCTCCTAACAGTAACTCAGTACTGAAAAGAGCAATTACCTCACTAGGTCAAACTTTGCGTACAGTTGCTAGGGTTTGTGAGATGAACTCGAGTTTGGAAATTAAGAAATGGCTTCCGAACAGGAAAGACAAGACCCCGAGAAGAGAAATGAGCTGGATGTGAAGGCAAGGAGGGGAGAGACTGTCGTCCCCGGTGGTACTGGTGGCCATAGCCTCGAGGCTTGGGAGCACCTTGCCGAAGGTAACTAATTCATTTATGGCGTGTTTACGTATCCGTAATCGAAATGAGAATGTGGAATTGAATTTCGATTACGAATTGCTCTGGTCTTTACTAAACATGAAGGGATCAAAAAAGCAGTGGGGTTCACATAAATTTTGGAATTCAATTCGTTGTATTGGTGGAATTGGATTCCTTAGATATAGGGTGGTAATCTAATTCCTGATTGTTTGGGCAATCGGAATGACACTGTTGTTCTTTTTATATCTTCATTTATTTATTTTATTTCCAAGACTATCTTTTATAAATCCATTAAAGTATATAAAATATTTGATTTGGGACAAGGGCATTTTTAGTAATCATACTAATTTATATTTCAATTTTGCTGAATTAGTAAACAGTTTTATGGAATTCTATTCCGATTCCAGAACATTTAAGTAAACAACTTCAACATGAATTCGATTCCAACTTCTTCTCATTCCAACTCCTCATCAATTCAATTCCTCCTCAATTCAATTTCTCATATTTTCATTACTGTTACATAAATGCGTCATTTGAAAAATTTGCAAAACCCAAGGAAAGGAAGGAGAAAGACTCCTCGTATACCACAATCATAGACTCCTCGTATACCACAATCATCATTTAATTAACTAGTTTTTCTTAATTATTAGTTTATTAAATAATGAACTAAATTTAAAAATCTCATTAATTCAAATGATGTGGCTGTCCACGTCAAATGTCATCTAAAGTGGTATGAAAATGTGATACAAAAATATGGTATGAATATCATTACTCATTCATTTAACTACTCACTCTTTCCACATCTCCCGCGAAAAAGAAATTTCATGCACTTAGTATGCTATATGCAAGGGTAGCAGTATGTCGAGACCTGAAAGCCAAAAAATATGGTAATTTATGTGGTAGTGAGTCATATATTCTTTGCTGCAACCTTTGCATTCCAGGTGAAAGTAAGTTTTGACATATTTGTTGTAGTCTCTGAATGATTAATGAATGTTTGTGTGATGATAAATTAGGGCGGAGCCGTGGAGGGCAGACGAGGAAGGAACAGATAGGGGAAGAGGGATACCATGAGATGGGAAAGAAAGGCAGGCTGACCACCTCCGACAAGTCCAGAGGTGAGCGTGCTGCTGAGGAAGGCATCAAGAGTGACGAGTCCAAGTAGAAGACCAAGAATCGCTGATGGCTCCCAAAACCCCAGTCGGATTTCCTTTTTTAGTGTTTCTAGCTATGCCAGTGTCTGTAACATAAGTTGTAGCTGGGAATGGTAGTTTGCTTCTTTTCTCTTGTAGTGTGACCGCCAACCTCATTTAGGAAATGCGAGCTTGGAGAGTTTTTGTGGAGCAACTTCCTTCAGATCTAATAAGGGGTTGCTTTTTGCATGTAACTAGGACTCATGTAATGACACACCCCGTCCCGAAGGAGGGTATGCTGGCCGTCACGTGAGAGTGACGTAACCATTTGCACAGTTCGGAAGCTTTAAAATATACTACTTCTAAAATGCAACACCCGAAGGTGAGTCCTTATTTGGTCCATTCTGTCAGAACTCCGTTGAATTTCCTCGTAGTCACCACACCTTTGCAATTCTTGAACCTGGAGGGGCGCAAAACAAAGTTGAGTGGGTCAGTAAAACAATTCTTTTCCAATTCCAAACACTTCTCAAAACTTTGTAACCCCTCGCCGTAAAACAAGTATAATTTCCCAGAAAATAAACATATATACGTATGTATAGATATGTCAATCATGTTCCATGATATGCCATTCATGCTCACAATATGCCATTCATGCTTGAGAATATGCCACAATAGAATCTCATAATAAATGTAAATGCTCAAGCGTAATCACATCACAATATATAATCTGGCAGCCGGGAGTCACCTAACGTGACATGTACCGCTGCACTTAGAGCTCCACGCTCAACTCAATCACTGAATCTGCACACGAGTCGGAACCACCTAACGTGGTCTGCACGACAAGCTGGGTGTAATATATATGTATGCTCTAGTGCTACGATCACGTGAAGCTGTGCGATAAATCGCGGGTCACCTACAAGTCGGAACCACCTAATGTGGTCTCCACGACAGGCTTGCACCTAACTTGGATCCAAGACGAGCATGCGGTGCTGGTGAACATACACGTGAAGGCTGTGCCCTGGCCCTGGACGGGAGCACTAACACCGGGGGTGCAGATTATGAGCTCTCTAAGCATCTCAACCTACTACTGCATAACAACATGAATACCACTTACCTGGCACTTACCTGTGCGTCCACAGCACCAATACACATATATAAATGTATGCCACTACTAATGCATGTGATGATAGTATTTCAATCGTAGCTTACCTGGGCCTCCTCAGCACCATGCAACAGTATGCATAATTATGGTAATGCACATATTAAAATATGATGCATATATGACAGGATAATTAATTCGTATTTCTTTTAAAATACGTTTCTGGGAAATACGTCAAGCATACGTATATATATATATACTGAAAAATAACTGCCCACTCACTGATCACATCGACGTCTCATAGGTCCCTGAACCTCCCCTAGCTTGGTTACATTCCTCTTTTGTATAATTTTCACCTATACAAACAGTAACCAAATTGACATTATTTAACGCACATACACCAAACATTCGTCCATAACTTTCTCATACGTTGCTCAATTTGGGTGTATGAATATACCACGGTGATCTACACGACGTCACGAACGCGTGACAATTTTCAGAACTCAATTTGGAGCTCTCACGCGCCCCCACGCGCCCTGTTCACGCGCTGCCCACGCGCGCGTCTTCTTCCTCGCGTCGCCGGACTGGTTTCGCCGGAGATGGTGTTTTGCCGGAATTTCTGGGTAAATTTCAAAGTGTCATAACTTCTTCATTTCTTAACCATTTTCGACGTACTATATATCAAAATGAAGGTATTGACGAGACGAACACATCCATACCTGTCTCAACCCCTAACTCGCCGTGGTTTCGCCGGAAAAAGCCCCGACAGCTCCGGCCAAACTTTGAACTTGTCGTTCTCCGTGTTCCTATGTCCATTTTTCACGTAATCTATACCAAAATGAAGCCCTAATCATAATCTACCACGTTGGACTAGTTTTAGGGCCTAAAAACAACGGAATCAAACTTTTCCAAAAATACGAAAATTCGGCCGGACTTACAGTTCGTGATCCCGACGTCCAAATCCTTCAAACGAAGCACTCCGAGCTTCCTTAGGACCTCACCAAGCTTCCTACAAGCTTCAAAATCCCAGAAAACATCAAGTTTTACGTGTGCATGAACAGTGCACACGCACAGTGAAATTGAAATCCAGGTTTTCCGAAGTGAAACTCACCTGAAATTGGTACCATCGTGTTCGTGTGGTCTTCAGGAGTACGATGGTGGTCTTAGATCCTTCGTTGGTATAGTTTTGGGGTGGTTTGTGGGTGGTCTGTGTGAGTTCGAAGGAGAGAGAGAGAACTCTCAGAGAATGAGAGATTTGTGAGGGAGGAGAGAGAGAGAGACAAGGCACGGGAATGAGGGAGAGATTTGAGGGAGGTGGGATCCTACCCAATCCCTAAATCATCAAGTTACAACATATTTTACGCCCCTTAGTCCCGTTTAAGGGCATTTTCATAACTTCACATCCTCGGAATTAAAATTCTGGGACGGGTTGTGACAACCTTCCCTCCTTATAGAATTTCGTCCCCGAAATTCCAACAACCAACTTAATCATCTAAACTCATACAATAGCTTCGGATAAATCTCTCTCATCCGATTCTCCTTCTCCCACGTAATTTCTTCCACTGAATGCTTTCTTCACAAATTCTTTACCAATTACACTGTCTTAATTCTCAATACATTCTTTTTCCAATCCAAAGTCGTCCTTGGTTCCTCAATCAGTTTAATCCGGATTAATTCTCAACAGTTGCACCGGAACTCTATGTGACGAATCTGCCACCTAGTGACAATGCATCGAAATATAATACATTATGCACCTTAGCCAATTCTGAAGACATCACCACTTGTATGCAACTTCATCGATTCCTTTAGTGGTAAAAAACGGTCTGATGTGTTTAAGACTTAATTTGCTTTCCTTTCCCAGTCGAATCATACATTTCTAAAGTGAAAACTTCAAAATTATAAGATCATCTACGTTAAACATTCGATTAGTGACATGTTCAACTCTTAATCACTTTTGCCATTCCTGGCTACTCTCAGGTTAAACTTAATCACCTGAATACTTTGAGAAGACTCATCCATAGTTTCAGGGCCTACCAAAACTCTTTCGTGATCGAATCTTCTCTATCCAGAAGTATTTCTTCCACAAATCAACAAAAATCGACACATTTCACGGTCCTTATGGCGTTACTTTGGAAACTGTGCAACCAACATACTTAAGAAACTCAGCAGTTCCGTAACCCAAATCTCTTCTCCATAAAACATATAAGTACTGTTGCACTGTGGTTGTTACTCAACACTAGAGTAAATGTACTAACTTAGTACATTGATCAACTATCACTTCAAGTTCAATCTTAACCATCCTATTCTCGAACTCAGCAATCTTTCTTTTTCCCTTCTTTCTTTACCTTGGTTAATTCTTAATTTTCTTCGTTAACCATTTGAGTCTTAAGTACGACCTTACTAAAAAAAGACTTAACTTGAAAATTAGCAATTACAACTTCTTCTCAATCTTTCATTCTCAACTTTACTTCAATTGATTTCCAATCCACAAGAAGACAATCTTGGCAAGCGTGCCAGACATCAACTTTTACCACCGTCTTTTCACCAAGTGCATCAGCTAGAACAATTTTACGATCACCTTGGTCGTACAATCATGTTCATTAAACAATTCAATCCACCTTCGCTGCCTTATATCAAAATCCTTCCAAGTAATAGATATTGGAGACTTTTTGGATTCGTAAAAATCTTGCATTCTTACCACATATAATGTTTTCATAACTTCACAGCAAGAATGGTAATCATGACTTCCAAATCACCAGTAGGGTAATTTATTTCATGAGGTTCCTTTCGTCGTGAAACGTATGTAATCACCCTAACATTTGCATCAACATGCATCTCATACCATTCAAGAAACATCACTAAAATTTATGATTACCACTATCTTCTGGGAATACTAAAATACGTGCATGAGTGAGGAAATACTTCAGTTGTTGAATTCTTTGCTCACAATTTCCTTCCCACTCATACATAACCTCTTTTCTCAACAATCTTGCCAATGACAAAGCAATGACTGAAAAATCTTTCACGAACCGTCCATGATAGCTTGTTAAGCTAGGATAACTCCGAATCCCAATCACGATTCGTGGTTGTTCTAAATTCTCAATTTCTGCTACCTTTTAAGAATTCATTTGAATACCTGAAGCAGATATAACATATCTCAAAAATGCTACTTGATTTATCCAACATTGGCATTTGCTAAACTTAGCATACAATCGACGTTCCCTCGATCTTTGCAATACCAATTTAAGATGTTTAGCATACTTTGCTCTAGTCTTATCAATCCTTTCAATAGCAACAACAACAAATCGGTCTAGATATCATTGGAATACTTCATTCATCAAATTCATAAAGTAGTAGATGCATTCGTCACTCCGAATGACATCACCAAAACTTGAAATGACCTTAACGAGTCCTGAAAGTTATCATAAGGGCATCCTCACCAATAATCTTCAACTAATAATATCCAGACCTCAAGTCAATCTTAGAAAATATACAACCACCTAGAAGCTGATCAAACAACCATCAATGTGAGGTTACGAATAACGGTTTTCAATTGTTACTCGATTCAACTGCTTATAATCAAAGCACAGCCTTAACGTCCATTTTCTTTCTCACCAATAAACTGGGGTTCCCCCAACGTAATGTACTAAGTTGAATAAAAACCTTTATCAACCAATTTCCAATTCTCTTAGTTCAAAAGGCAACATTCTATAATATATGGTTTGTACCTGGAGACAAATCCATAGTGAACTCTACATCTTTAACTGGCGACAATCCAGGTAAATTCTCAGGGAAAATGTCAGGTAAATGTTTGACTACTCCCACTTCTTCCACACTACTAGAAGTGACATCCTTTAGTATCACATGAGATAAGTATCCTTGGCAGCCTTTTGTTAATAATCTCTTTGCTCTCACAGCATAAATAACGGCCTGCCTCACTCCACTTTGCATACTTACAAAAGTAATCTCTAGTCATCCAGACCGATGGAAAATAATTGGTTTCCCGGAAATAAAGTATATACTCATATACGTAATATATCTCAAAAATGCTAGACAATATGAATGTATGTCATGCCAAGTATCATAATAGAATGCTCTAGAATAACATCGAAATCCACAATCTAATGGAACAAAAGTAGCTAGCAACAATACATACTCTACTAATACTGAGCACTCTGAATAGTACGATACTAACATAGAATAACCTATCGGTTTACTTGCTTAACGAATCCACGAATAAGTTATTAATATTACGGTCTGCAGCCCGCAATACTGATAAATCATCGTTGTCTCGATAAGTAAGCAACAACTCTCGAGGGTGTAATATTACTATTTTGCCACTCATTAGGAAATACATACACACGTCTCAACCGCGTCTATTTACTACTTCCTAGGCAATAACATTAATAACGTAAAATTTCTACATTAACAACAAATAGACTCTAGCTGAGTCATTAAGAATAATTATCGTACCCCTAATCAAATCCGAATAATTCTGAGTATCTTGCAGTGATGTGTGGTTAACACATCCCTGGGCTTGTTGTTGTCTCCCACAACCTCTATTAGTGTAAATACTTCGCTCGTGTACACCACGGCCTAACTGACCATAATTAATAGATCCAGGAACTTGCTGGATCGGCGCCAGTTGTGGCAAAGAAGACTGCTAGGGCTTCTGTTGGCTTTGGACATAATTTGTAGTTCTATGTCCCATCTATCCACTTGTAAAGCGTCCACTGCTTTCTTGCCCACATTCTCAAAGGTGTCCATTATTGTACCTACAGTACAAAGGTACATTTCTTTTACCAAAATCACCTTGTCTCTGAGATCTGGGATTACCAATACATCTATCACTTCGCCTCTGGTCAATGGCATTAAAACCTTTGCCAAAAGAACTAGAATTAGCTTCACTTCTTTTGAAGTTCCGAATCTTTCTATATTCTTGATATGACGAATCATTAACTTTATCGTCCTCTTTTGATTCCCATTCTTTTATCATTCTTCTTTACTCTCGCTGAACATGTTCTCAGAGTCCTCAAGGCTCAACAACATCTTGTATACTCCTGGTAGGAATTACAATGGATAGTGGTCACCCAAAATACCACTGCCTTATGCCACCCAGCCTAAAACAATATAACACTTCAATCAAAATAGCAGCAATATTCGAATGGGACGAGGCAAGTCTGAGAACTTTCTATAATACTCATTGATCGTCAGCTTTCCTTGTCTCACATTTGCAAACTCTTGCTTTCTACCATCATAAGATGCCAAAGGAAATAATTCTTTTCTTTAAACAAGTCCTTAAACAATTCTCAATCGGTTGTTTCCTTTGGTGACAACGAATTATACTCCTATTTCCACCAGGATACAAGTTCATAACTCAAACCAGGTAATCGTCTCAACCCTTCTGTCAAAAGGAAGATTCCTTTGACTTGCATAATCCAAAACGTCTTTTCCAAATGATTAAGCCATCGCTTTGCTCCCTTAGGTTCATCATTTCATAAGGTGATTCAAATTCAACTCATAACCCATCTTAAAATGTCCCTTTTTGATAATATACTGAATCACCAAAATAATAGTTTCCCCTAACAGCTAAATCAGGGAGACTAAATTCCTCTAACTACGTGGTTTGCTACGAGGCGGTGTAGTTCTGACAGAATTCACTAGAACTTCTCAAGATGTCCAAGATTGAAACTTAGGCTCTGATACCAACTGACACACCCCGTCCCGAAGGAGGGTATGCTGGCCGTCACGTGAGAGTGACGTAACCATTTGCACAGTTCGGAAGCTTTAAAATATACTACTTCTAAAATGCAACACCCGAAGGTGAGTCCTTATTTGGTCCATTCTGTCAGAACTCCGTTGAATTTCCTCGTAGTCACCACACCTTTGCAATTCTTGAACCTGGAGGGGCGCAAAACAAAGTTGAGTGGGTCAGTAAAACAATTCTTTTCCAATTCCAAACACTTCTCAAAACTTTGTAACCCCTCGCCGTAAAACAAGTATAATTTCCCAGAAAATAAACATATATACGTATGTATAGATATGTCAATCATGTTCCATGATATGCCATTCATGCTCACAATATGCCATTCATGCTTGAGAATATGCCACAATAGAATCTCATAATAAATGTAAATGCTCAAGCGTAATCACATCACAATATATAATCTGGCAGCCGGGAGTCACCTAACGTGACATGTACCGCTGCACTTAGAGCTCCACGCTCAACTCATTCACTGAATCTGCACACGAGTCGGAACCACCTAACGTGGTCTGCACGACAAGCTGGGTGTAATATATATGTATGCTCTAGTGCTACGATCACGTGAAGCTGTGCGATAAATCGCGGGTCACCTACAAGTCGGAACCACCTAATGTGGTCTCCACGACAGGCTTGCACCTAACTTGGATCCAAGACGAGCATGCGGTGCTGGTGAACATACACGTGAAGGCTGTGCCCTGGCCCTGGACGGGAGCACTAACACCGGGGGTGCAGATTATGAGCTCTCTAAGCATCTCAACCTACTACTGCATAACAACATGAATACCACTTACCTGGAACTTACCTGTGCGTCCACAGCACCAATACACATATATAAATGTATGCCACTACTAATGCATGTGATGATAGTATTTCAATCGTAGCTTACCTGGGCCTCCTCAGCACCATGCAACAGTATGCATAATTATGGTAATGCACATATTAAAATATGATGCATATATGACAGGATAATTAATTCGTATTTCTTTTAAAATACGTTTCTGGGAAATACGTCAAGCATACGTGTATATATATATATATACTGAAAAATAACTGCCCACTCACTGATCACATCGACGTCTCATAGGTCCCTGAACCTCCCCTAGCTTGGTTACATTCCTCTTTTGTATAATTTTCACCTATACAAACAGTAACCAAATTGACATTATTTAACGCACATACACCAAACATTCGTCCATAACTTTCTCATACGTTGCTCAATTTGGGTGTATGAATATACCACGGTGATCTACACGACGTCACGAACGCGTGACAATTTTCAGAACTCAATTTGGAGCTCTCACGCGCCCCCACGCGCCCTGTTCACGCGCTGCCCACGCGCGCGTCTTCTTCCTCGCGTCGCCGGACTGGTTTCGCCGGAGATGGTGTTTTGCCGGAATTTCTGGGTAAATTTCAAAGTGTCATAACTTCTTCATTTCTTAACCATTTTCGACGTACTATATATCAAAATGAAGGTATTGACGAGACGAACACATCCATACCTGTCTCAACCCCTAACTCGCCGTGGTTTCGCCGGAAAAAGCCCCGACAGCTCCGGCCAAACTTTGAACTTGTCGTTCTCCGTGTTCCTATGTCCATTTTTCACGTAATCTATACCAAAATGAAGCCCTAATCATAATCTACCACGTTGGACTAGTTTTAGGGCCTAAAAACAACGGAATCAAACTTTTCCAAAAATACGAAAATTCGGCCGGACTTACAGTTCGTGATCCCGACGTCCAAATCCTTCAAACGAAGCACTCCGAGCTTCCTTAGGACCTCACCAAGCTTCCTACAAGCTTCAAAATCCCAGAAAACATCAAGTTTTACGTGTGCATGAACAGTGCACACGCACAGTGAAATTGAAATCCAGGTTTTCCGAAGTGAAACTCACCTGAAATTGGTACCATCGTGTTCGTGTGGTCTTTAGGAGTACGATGGTGGTCTTAGATCCTTCGTTGGTATAGTTTTGGGGTGGTTTGTGGGTGGTCTGTGTGAGTTCGAAGGAGAGAGAGAGAACTCTCAGAGAATGAGAGATTTGTGAGGGAGGAGAGAGAGAGAGACAAGGCACGGGAATGAGGGAGAGATTTGAGGGAGGTGGGATCCTACCCAATCCCTAAATCATCAAGTTACAACATATTTTACGCCTCTTAGTCCCGTTTAAGGGCATTTTCATAACTTCACATCCTCGGAATTAAAATTCTGGGACGGGTTGTGACATGTAATCTCCTTGTATTTAATTTTAAGGAAAACTAATGAAAATGGGACATAGAACATATTTATTTAAAGGAATCGCCAGACAGAACAAAAAGTCAGAAGAAAGATGACCAGGGCTGGATCAAATAATTCATTGAGTGTACATTAAGAGATGGATAAAATTTCTTTTTACCCTTATGTAAGGATCCAGTAGGTTGGGTAGCTTTTGTTATCTTTTCTTCCATTTAGAACTTTGAGTTATAACGAAAATGATAAAATAAAAGATAAAATGAATAGTACAATGATTGATTTTTTAGTGTAAAAATGTGATTTTTCATTAAAGTTACAGTAGTGGTAGCTTTTCGTTAAAGTTTTTTTAATTTTAAGGATCAGTCTTTAGTTAATGGCCTTGGTATCGGTTCTTAATCTTTTTTTTTTTTTTTTGGTATGATTTTCCTAATTTTTCTTCATACGTCCAAGCCTTCCTTCGTGTGGCACAAAAATTTCGCTTCAAACATTCAGGGGAATTTCAAACGTAGTGTATTAGGTTCGCACGCTTGCAAAATTGTTTGTCTACAACAATCACATTTGGGAAATCTTATTAGAAATATGGGTTTCATACTTTTAATAAATTTTGTGATATTTGAAGATCAACGTTGAAATTTCCCAGATACAAAATTGTTACCCCGACAGTGCCGAAATCTAAACCTTGATCTTCAAATATCACAAAATTTATTAAAAGTATGAAACAATTCATTGTATTGATATTTATCAAATCCAATATCAATAAACAGTTCTATTATGTAGAGTTCAAAATTTACTTAACATGTTAATGCTAATAATTTAAGCCAAATTACTCTTAATTGTACTACTAATGCCCTTTGAAAGAGAAAAATAATGAAAAGAGCTTGAAAACTTCGAGTTTTAAAGATAAGGACAAAATAAGGGGTAAAGTGAATAGTACCAGGATTGACTTTTTAGTGTAAAAATTTGATTTTTCGTTAAAGTGAACAGTATTATGAGCTTTTCGTTAAAGTTCTCTAAAGATAAAACGTCCTTTTAAGTAAGTCTGGAAGAAAATACCGAAACTCTCAAAGCCAACCCAAGAAACCAAAACCTGGCCCAAAATCCCAAAATTTTTGATAACATGATACCGAAGAATCTCGATAATTCGGTACATGATTAGGGTCATCACCGCATTTTTAGTAATACCAAACCGAATTGATTATAATTTTTTTCAAACTTTTATTATATAATACATATCATTATAAATAATCCTAGCCATTACATTGGTTAAGATTAAATTCCTACTGTTGTTTTGAATAGAAGAGCGAAGAGAAGAGTCTCTTTCCTTTTCTCAATCTCTCAAACCCAGACCACCGGACCCCGCCCCCATCATCACTCTGTTGCTCGTCTCTCTTCGTCACGTTCTAAATGGCAGCCAACCACCACCACTCTTTGATCGACCACCGTTGTTGCATTTGGATTTCTTCAATACGTGAACTTCTGATAAACTTTGTTTGATTTACCACCTGGATTTGCTTCAATGTATTAAATTTGGAAGTTTTATGTAGTGGATAAGCTCTTGTTGTCTTGACTTCACTCAGCTTCTCTTTAATGGTGACTCACTTCACATCTCTTAATTGGATTAGAAGTTCCAACTAGACCTGACATTTCACGCATGACCTGTTAATCCGATATGAAATGATACGAAAATAACGGATTTCAATTCAAGGCTTAATCGATCCGGTGTATTATCGCGTCAATTGGTTACATAACGCTTTGATTCAGATCTACAAGCAGGTAATCCATTAAACTAAAATCCCTAACTATATGATAGGCATAGTTTCACGTGTAATATGTGTATTATACATGTACTCATGTATATTTCACGTACTCTACTTGTTCATATTTAACATAGTAGACTTGTTTTGTATTTATCGCGTAACGTTATGTGTTTTGAAAGTAATACTTATGTGGCTAAGCTTGTAGTGCTTAACGAAATTGTAGTCCTATTGTTGAATCAAAGGACCTTATGAATTCAGATGTTAATATTTAGTAATCTCGTATGAATTTTTTTTATTTGACCTTTTATCAAAGTATATATTGTTTTCAATAGGTCGGGTTGAAGTTTGAATTCTTAAACTCATTAAGATAATTCAGTAGCCACGACATGACCTGTTATAATAACTAACTTGACACAAAAACCACACAAACACGGCAAACACAACTTCTTTGCCAGGTCTAGTTCCAAATGCTGAGAAATCTCCATAAGGTTCATCATTTCGATTTACTAAACTGAATAAAAAATGGAACTAATTATCAAAATTAATGATTTTTAGTCAGATATTGGTTTTTTTAATTCCTTTCTTATTTTCGAAACTAGCCCTACTTGAGCATTGTATCTTATTTTCAATTCTCGTCAAATATGAATTTGAATAACATTATTGCTAACTCATTATGATGCTTAACCCACTCCCCACTCTCCCATCTCCTATTATAAATAATATTGTTTGTTTAAAAAAAAAAGACATTGTCCCTTAAATTACAAATAGCAAAAAAGGTCCTTTTAAGTAGGTCTAGAAGAAAATACTGAAACTCTCGAAGCCAACCCAAGAAACCCAAACCTGGCCCAAAATCCCAAATTTTTTGGTAACATGATACCGAAGAATCTTGATAATTCAGTACAGAATTAGGGTCATTGCTGTATTTTCAGTACTACCAAACCGAAGTGATTATAATTTTTTTCCAACTTTTATTATATAATACATATCATTATAAATAATCCTAGCCATTACATTGGTTAAGATTAAATTCCCACCATTGTTTTGAATAGAAGAGCGAAGAGAAGAGTCTCTTTCCTCTTCTTAATCTCTCAAACCCAGACCATCAGAACCCACCCCCATCATCACTCTGTTGCTCGTCTCTCTCCGTCTCGTTCTAAACAACGGCCAACCACCATCACTCTTCGATCGACCACCATCGTTGCATTTGGATTTCTTCAATACGTGAATTTCTGATAAACTTTGTTTGATTTACCACCTGGATTTGCTTCAATGTATTAAATTTGGAAGTTTTATGTAGTGGATAAGCTCTTGTTGTCTCGACTTCACTCACCTTCTCTTTAACGGTGATTCACTTCACATCTCTTAATTGGATTAGAAGTTCCAACTAGACCTGGCATTTCACGCACGACCCGTTAATCCGATATGAAATGATACAAAAATAACGAAGTTCGAGTCAAGGCTTAATCGATCCGGTGTGTTATCAGGTCAATTGGTTACATAACGCTTTGATTCAGATCTACAAGCAGGTAATCCGTTAAACTAAAAACCCTAACTATATGATAGGCATAGTTCATGTGTAATATGTGTATTATACATGTACTCATGTATATTTCACGTACTCTACTCGTTCATATTTAACATAGTATACTTGTTTTGTATTTATCGCGTAACATTATGTGTTTTGAAAGTAATATTTACATGGCACGGAGGTCGAAGCTTGTAGTGCTTAACGAAATTGTAGTCCTATTGTTGAATTTTTTTTTATTTGACCTTTTATTAAAGTATATATTGTTTTTAACAGGTCGGGTTGAAGTTTGAATTCTTAAACTCATTAAGATAATTTAGTAGCCATGACATGGCCCGTTATAATAACTAACTTGACACAAAAGCCACACAAACTTGGCAAACACAACTTCTTTGTTAGGTCTAGTTCCAAATGCTGAGAAATCTCCACAAGGTTCATCATTTCGATTTACTAAACTGAATAAAAAATGGAACTAATTATCAAAATTAATGATTTTCAGTCAGATATTGGTTTTTTTTTTGTTCCTTTCTTATTTTTAAAACTAGCCCTACGTGAGCATTGTATCTTATTTTCGATTCTCGTTAAAATGAATTTGAATAGCATTATTACTAACTCATTGTGATACTTAACCCACTCCCCCATCTCCTATTATAAATAATATTGTTTGTTAAAAAAATAAAAAAAATAAAAAAAACAAACAAACATTGTCCCTTAAATTACAAATAGCAAAATAAATATACCAAAAAAGGCCCTTTTCTTGAAGGAAAAGAAAAAGATAAAAGAAAAAGGAAAATGTTAGTTGACCCGACCCAACCTAACTAAAAATCTCCCGCGACCCAGCGGCAATCCCCGATAAACACGTGTACGTCTCCGATATAATCTGCGAACCCGGCAGACTCGGGCGTGGACCCATTGACCCATTGCATTACCCGTCTTCTTCTCCTCCTTATATACAAATAAGGAAAACCCCCAAATCCCATCCGCTCTGATCTCCATTTCTGCGATCTCTGAAGCTCCCTTTGGCTTTGACCAACCACCATAACCATCCATTCATCCTTCCTCCGCCATGCTCCGCCGCTAAATCCCCTGAAAGCCGCTATATCCCCCGATTTCACGACTACCTAGAAGCCGGGTTTCTCAGATTTCGTAGCTCTGGTTCACGATCTGGAGCGGGTTTTGCTGCAACGTTCGGGTTTAGGGGTTTCGAAGAGCATACGATAATGCCTTCGGTGCCCGCTCACCTCCTCCTACGACCCTCGGCCCCTAACTTGACTTCCTTCCACGGCGGCTCTTGCTCTCATCGTCTGAAACATCTCGAAAAAGGTGATCGGCGCGGTAATCTTAGTTAACATTAGGTCTAAATCTCACTTGGGTTCGTTTATCTTGTGGTTCTTGCTCAGCTTCCCAGTCTGTGGCGAAGTTTAGAGAGTTCTCGTCGAGATTTCTTCGAGAAATCTGAGGTTTTAAGGATCGAAGAAATCCTCGTTAAGGCTTTAAAAAGTTTGGAATCGTTTTGTAAGATCTTGGTGCGAAGGTTGTTCTTTCTGCTAACTTTATTCGAGGTAATTAATTTTATGAATTTAGCTTGGTGTTCATTGTTTTTATTTATATTTAGGTTCAGATAATGAGGCAGCTGGATATTTCGATTATATGATGGATATGTAGTTATTTTTGTAGCTCAATGATTTGGTTAACTCTGTTGATTTGATTTCTTCAATGATGTTTGATGTTTGATGTTGTTAACATGTGGATTTTGGCATTGTGTAGAATTTGTTATTGTAGATGGACATAAGCTCTCCTAGTGGGAAATCGGTGTTGCTAAATGTAGACCGTTTGCAAGGTTTGCAGCCTTCTGCGAACCAAGAGCAAATTCGTACTTTGCTTGAAGATTATTTAGTAAGCGACCTTGTAAGTGCTGTTGGTGAGTCCTTGAATATCAGAGGTATTGGAGAAGAGTCGATTGATGTTAAAGATGTTAGTGAAGAGTCTTTTGATTCCAAAGATGTTGGAAAAGAGTCGATTGATGCCAAAGGTGTTGGAGAAGAGTCGATTGATGCCAAAGGTGTTGGAGAAGAGTCCAAAGATGTTGGAGAAGTGTCCATTGATGCCAAAGATGTTGGAAAAGTGTCGATTGATGCCAAAGGTGTTGGAGAAGAGTCGATTGATGCCAAAGGTGTTGGAGAAGAGTCCAAAGATGTTGGAGAATTGTCCATTGATTCCAAAGATGTTGGAGAAGTGTCGATTGATGCCAAAGATGTTGGAAAAGTGTCGATTGATGCCAAAGATGTTGGAAAAGAGTCGATTGATATCAAAGGTGTCGGAGTAGTGGAACATGCTCCTGATGGGGATAATACTAGTGGTGTGGAAAAAAGAAACACATATGAAGTTCCTAATGCACAACAGGGAAACGTCACTCGAAAATGCTTGAACAAGTGTGCAACCTTTCCTATTCCTACTGGCGTGCTCTCTCCTAATGCCTCAAGCATAGTAAAGGAGGAACCTGAAGAAGTGCTATGCGGGGATGAAAATCATCACCATGCCTACTCGCGCTCGGTGTCTTTGCCTGTAAGTTATTTATATGCTTACTGGAACAGAGTTGTGCACCATTTCCCCCTCATACTATGTTCTCTCTCTTGGACATCCCATTAATCATTACCACTTTTGTTTTCAGTTGATATACGTAAGGAACCTGTTGTTATTGTAATGAGTGAATAACCCTATATTGGACTATGCCTAGCTTGATATACTGCACATCACACAAAGTGGTGCATGCTTGCAGATGGTTTAGAGTTTTGGGTTGTCCTCTCTTTTCTTTTCTTTTCTTTTTTCTTTTCTTTTTTGTCAAATCGCTTAACTTCGGAGTTCTGATGTGATCTGGTGCATGTGAGTTGGTATGATTGCATCCCGTCCTCCCCCTCTTTGCTTCACTTAAAGTGGTGGAGGCAGAATGTGTTTGTTTCTTGGTGTTATAGAAAATGTTCATTTGTTTTTAGGCCTTTTCGTCCTGTTCATTATGCCTTGTCCTTCTTGCCGGATAGTTGGTCTCTAGCATATCATGCAATGTGTAGAAGCTACATACTATTTTTTGTGCATCTCCTCTATTAAGTTCTCCAGAAAATATGGAATTATAATTTAGTATAATTATGTTTATGTCTTTAGTTTTGGATGGATTGAACTAGCCACTTGAAAAGAACTGTTGTGATGGTCTAGTTTTGTGTAGTTCTCATAACATAGGTTCTTATTTTTCTTAATGCCTTGTGCAGTCTCCTTCGAAGCTACTTTCGGCCGTAAAAGGTAGCCGGGCGAAAGAGGGATTATCACCTGGGAAACTTTCTGTCAAATGGGCCCCTGATGTGTATGATCCGCCTGCTACATCAATGTCGCATACAGTGACTGGCAAGAAACAGCAGAAGTCAAAGAACAAGAAAAATTGGAAGAAAGATGGAAAGAAGGGGCAAAAGAGCAGTTCTTCACGAGGAAAAGATAAGAAGCAATATCGCAAATCTGGGTCTTCTGGGAGGTGTTGCAGATCAATGGATCCCCGTGAAACATTGGTTGACACAAACAATGGTTTTGGTGAGCTTGTGGTAGGCAGCCCAGACCGGCCTTCTTATTGTGGGAGCTCCATCTTGAAAAATTCGCTAGCTAACATGCATTACCCGGTTGCTGAAGCCTCGTAAGTAAAAACATATATATGTTGCGAATATCACAACCTCCGTTCTGCACATAAATAAGTCACTCGAGACAGTTTTGTTGATGAGTGTTTGAGAAAACTTGGAACAATCTGCTACTCTGGTCATGTCCGTGTTGTTGACCCAGCGTGGTGATTTCTTTGCGTGTTATGTCGTTGCTATGCTTCTTTCGGAGTGGCATTTTGTAATTACTGTGTTTGTGGCATGCATTTCTACTGTGAATCGACATTTCGCTCACAGAACGCTCTTATTGGGTTACCCCTATTATGATATGCTAGTTATCTGCTCATCAATTTATGTTATCGCATTGTCTGCGTACTCTCTCCAGCAAAGGTTCATGAATTCATACATCAATGGCATACCCTAATGTATGTGGAAGTTATGTTGAACCTAATTTTTATTCACATCCATCGTTCAACACGCAAGGTAGTGTTCTCACTTTGGTCCTTTCCGATCTGTTTTTACCATGCTTGGCGAGCTTCTCATCTCGTATGACTACGTTTTGTTCCTCCCTCCTACATGTATAGACCTCAAAACCACCGGCATTTCCCCTTTTTCCGGTATAATTTTTACGCAAGATATAGACCTCAAAACTAGTATTCTGGCCGTCCAATCCCAAGATCAACGGTCCACGATTTTCGCCCAAAAAACTAAAAAAAAAAAAAAAAAAAAAAAACAAGACGAAACTATCAGAATTATGACCATTGGCCACGTGTCCACATCTGGGCTATTGGATTTGAATCTTTTTCAAATCCAACGGTCCAGATTAATTAACTTAATAAAAATTTAAAAAAAAATTATTAAGAATTGTTTAAAGATTGTCCCATATACAAACTTGTGCAAACCAGTCTAGAAGTTGTCATGCACGGCATCCCTGTATACAGTTCGTCAGAAGCAGACTCGATTGAACAGGAAGGCGAGACATTTAAAGAGTGGAAGGGACGCCTGAAGAAGTGCTGGAGCAGACTCATCGGTCCCTAAGGCCTCAAGGTAAAAAGGCGGCAAAGAAAAAAAGGGAGTTCTTCCAAGAATGACTACACAAAATATATAGACGAACTTGCTCGCCAAGGTGAACTGAACATGGCACGAGAAGTGGCTAGAGATGAGGCAAAAGTGGCGACCATGCAAACAATCTTAGACGCTACTGAGAGACGTGATATGGCTAATGAGAGACAAAGAGAAATACTTAATCGAGAAAGCCTGATGCTTATAGAAGAAAGGATGGCTCAAGCAGATCGTGACACTATGAACAAGTCTCTAGTAGGAATGTCTCCGAATTCTAAATATTTTTGGACATCGGAAAAAAGAGATGGTGAGAAAGAGGCGTGCAAGATATTAGGAAACAAGTTGAGGGGGTTCTAGCTACACAGATCCTAGCAACGAAGATCCTAGCACCACATATCCTAACTCCTTAGACTTCGTATAATTTCTTATTTATTTCTGGTACTTTATGTAATTTCTTATTTATTTTTAGTGCTTTATGTAATTTCTTATTTATTTTTAGTACTTTATGTAATTTCTTATTTATTTGTACTACTTTATGTAATTTTTTTTTATTTTATAAAAAAATTAATAATATTTTAAATGGATTGTGTGCCAGGCGCATTTTTTAGGGATGAAGATGCATTTGTGTCAGCGCATTTTTTAGGAGTGGAGATGTATTTGGCCAATTATTGTTCATTGGAGTCAATCAGTATTCATTTGAGTGGATTAAATGGGCTAGGTGCCAGTGCATTTTTTAGAGATGAAGATGTATTTGTGCCAGCGCATTTTTTAGGGATGGAGATGTATTTGGCCAATTACTGTTCATTGGGGTCAATCACTATTCATTTGAGTGGATTAAATGGGCTAGGTGCCAGCGCATTTTTAGGGGTGGATTGCTCTAAGGATTCTCTCACATAGAAATGGAGAACAAAGTAACTAAAAAGGTTGTTGTAATATAATCCCCCTATTTTCTATAGGGATCGTCTAGAAAATAGGTTGTTTTGAAAAGCTAGCATAGATGTTATGGGTGGGATTTTTTTTTTTCGTTCATGTCTTAATATAGGAATTTATACATCTTCCATAAAGGAGCCAAATGAAACCAAAGTTTCACGTTCAATTTTGAATTAGAGACGCTAAAAATGATGAATCAACGTCGACTATAACCCCTAGCCTTCCAAGCTAACGATGCGGGTTCGATTCCCGCTACCCGCTTTTACTTTATTTTTTTATTAAATAAATAAATAAAGAATTAAATATTTTGAGATTTTGAATATTTTATAAAAAAATTATGAATATAATTAATGTAATGCATCATTGACTTGAAAATTGGTTCAACTATTTTTCCAAACAAGATATAGGAAAATTGGAATGAAAAGCGTCCATTGTCTAATGGATAAGACAAAGGTCTTCTAACCTTTGGTATAGGTTCAAATCCTATTGGACGCAATTTTTTTTCGATTTCTATGTCATGAAAGATATTTTGAATGACTTGCATAAGTGACGCTCTTACTAATTAAAGATTTGCTAAGCGAACGAGCCTTAGCTTGATCTAAGTCTTGTACATTAATTAAGCACAAGCAGCCTGACTTATTGCTCCTCTTACCTTGCTTTATTACACCGTTCAGATGAAGCCAATTGTCATATCCTCGTCCGGGCGGGACCACTTCCCGGGCCCGACTCCACCGTAGCACTATATTGTCCGCTTTGGGCTCTGATAGGAGCATATTTATACTACTTAGTTATGTTGTTTCCTTGCATTTATGAAGTTAATTACTATTTATTTCAGTCTTTTAAGTTATTTTCGTATGTTTTTAGGTCCTAATGGCAAAAGGAGCAAGAAAGTGCATTTTGAGGCTATTTGGAGCATTTTTGGGCATGGATTGGATAGCTTAACCATGGAGCAAAGAGGATGGACGAAATTGAAGTCAAGAAGGGCTAGGAAAGGCTACAAATCTGGTGGAGGAAGTCCAAATGCAAAGAGGATAAGGAAGAAGCAAGAAACAAGGAACCTTATCCAACCTTATCCAACCTTATCTTATCCTATCCTAGAAACCTTATCCTATCCTAACTCTAACATTATCCTATTCTATCCTGTCCAAATCAGGTTAGGACTTAAACCTAGCTAATTAGAAGGAATTAAGTACACATTTAAACACCTAATTCAGTTTCTAGAAGCCTTATCCACTCAAATGCCGCAAGAACACCATTCCTTGTAGGTTTAGGAATTGCAATCCTTTTCCTACACAAATATCATGTATCCTTGGCCCTTTAGGTTTAGGAATCTGCCCTAAACCATCCCTTCTAGAAACCGTATTGCATCCCTACAAACATGCCGCACCAAAACCTTCTAGAATCCCTAAATCCTAGCCGAACTCCCTATTCCAATTCCCATTTGATTTCTGCCTTGAATTAACCCTTTTTCAATGGGATTGTGCAATCCTTTTCCTTCACTAAGTGTGCCTAATTAAGCCTATATAAACAGCCCTATGCCGCACCATTCATTCATCCACTCACACATTCATTCATTCATACTTTCATCCATCAAACACCACAATCCATTCTACAACACCCTAGTGCCGCAAGCAAGGAAGCAAGGAAAGGAGGACTTGTGCAATCTGCCATCCAAGGGAGTGCCGTGCATGCCATTGGAGTGTGGAGCGTTTTTCTTGGTTCTTTCTATCCTTAGTCTTAGTTCAATGTTTAAATTTAATTATCTTTGCTTTGCGAACATGAGGAACTAACTTCTTTTTAGTTAGAGGAGAATTTGAAGCCATGATTATATGTTTTATATGAATTAATTACGTCCGGTTATTATTACTTAAGGCATGAATGTGATTTGCTTATCTAAGTTATTAAAACTGGTTTATGTATGTGGGTTGGGGGTTAACACTTAATTTGCATGCATAAACTTGATGCTAGAGTATAGAAGGGTTTCACGTAATTGTTATTCACTTATATTCACAAGTAGTGGAGGTTGCTAGTCACAATCGCGTTAAGTAAATCCTTGGTACGAATCTCATGCGTTTCATAGTGATGAGTGCCTTGTCAACGCTTATAGTTTTCACAAAGCTTAATGACTTTTGATATGTATCTTTGTTATGCATCTCATATAAAGAACTTGAAAAAGATAATTTGGTTGTAATGCGTTTTCATTCAATTCAATGAAATAAGGAAAACTTGAGGGTTAGTTGTGCGATGCAACTAATTTGGGGCGTTGTCATTCATAGTCTAAAGAAGTAATAACTGGACATTGGTTCGTATGCATATATCATGTGTGGAGAAGGACCCTCTAACTAGCCTTTTACCCATTTACCTAAATTCGTTTTTACAAAGTATTTTCTACAAAGTTTTGTTTTAAGTTTTATTTTCGTAAAAAACAATCCCCATGTTATTTAGTCTTCATATTTGAGTCAAAACTTGTTTTCCTTGAGTCTTTTGAGTCTAGTCAAGTCCTATTTTCGTCCAAAACCTTTATTGAGTCTAAAAGTGAGTCTTTTTTAGTATTGGTTGCTGTTTTAAGTGTCTAAAGTTAGTTTTGAGTCCATAGAGTCTAGTTTAGTGTTTTTGAGTCTTATTTACATAGATTAGCATCCCTAGTTAATCCCCGGTCTAGAACGATCCCTACTTACATATCTACTACAATTGTCACAAATAGGGTTTAATTTGTGTGTCAAGTTAATTTTCACATCAGGCTCCGACCACGCCCTCACAGTTTTGTTTCTGAGAACTCACATGAGAACTTCCTGATGGGTCCCCCATTCTGGGAGTGCTCTCGCGCGCTACTCGCTTAACTTCGGAGTTCCCATGCAAACTGAAGCCAGTGAGCTCCCAAAAGACCTCGTGCTAGGTAGGTATGAGAATATACATATAAGGATCACTCCCCTGGGCGATGTGTGATGTCACAATCCACCCCACTTAGGGGCCCGACGTCCTCATCGGCACACACGCGGTCAAGGTTAGGCTCTGATACCAAAGTGTCACATCCCGGCCCGAGGAGGACCACTTCCCGAGCCTGCTCTACCACCGTAGCACAATATTGTCCGCTTTGGGCTTCAACCACGCCGTCACGGTTTTGTTTCTGGGAACTCACACGAGAACTTCCCGATGGGTCACGCATCATGGGATTGCTCTCGCGCGCTACTCGCTTAACTTTAGAGTTCCAATGGAACCTGAAGCCAGTGAGCTCCCAAAAGGCCTCGTGCTAGGTAGGTATGAGAATATACATATAAGGATCACTCCCCTGGGCGATGTAGGATGTCACACCAATGACATCCATTATCTATAACAAAAATTCCTTACTCTTTAAAGTTAGCAAATAAACTGCCTTGAGAAGACCGATTAAATAATTAATATGTAAATTTTAAATAATAAATATATATAATTATATAAAATATAAAATAATATATCTATATATTATAAATATATTTTATATTCTAATATAATCTAAAGATTTTAGTTTATATAAAGATATTATAAATAAATAAAATTTTATAAATTAATAAGTTATTATATTATAAATTAATAAGTTATTTAATTGATTCAAAATTTTAATTTTAAATTTTTTAAAATGTAATTGTTTTATAATAAAATTTTTTGAATTCCATTAAATTTTATATAAACTATAATATTCAAGTGATATTACTATAATATCAAGTCAAGTTATGATAAAAAATTGCAAAGGTCTGCCCTAAGAATAACATGATACAAAATATATGAAAAAAATTTCCCTTTGCCTTGTATTTTGAATCTGAATCCCGTTTCCTTAATTCCTTGTTTGGAAGAAATCTTTCTTTTTTGTTTGGGTTGGATCCACCCCTTCGATTAATTGTATAGTTTCTAACACACAATATCTAAAAATTTACCTTACCCTTCTCCGGCTAAGGAATGGGAAACCTTTCTCTTGTTACATGAATCCAATTTTCATTTCATCGAGAAAAACCATCTTTTTCTCAACAATGTCTTTGGCATTTGAGCCAATAGCGTTCCGTTAGATAGGAACAACTTTGATAAATACTGATAACTCTCGGATGGAGTATTAGAATGAAAAAATCCATTAGATGATGAACTATTGGTTCTAAGCCATCTCTAGCGATGAATTAACAATTTGAAGTACCTTTCTTGTGTATTCTTGATAAACCAGCATTTATATATAGATGTAGGAAGATACGTTTGGGAAGTAAAAAGCCCCTTTGACATCTCTTCATTTGGAAAAAATTCTCGATGTGAAAACACATGCTGATCTTTGAATAGGAAAAAGAGTGGATCTGTAGGGTCTCAAATGAATTAGCTTATTCGAAAAAAGTCTTGTTCTTTGAAAGATCTATCTCGTGTCTAGTACTGCATGGTTCTACTTTGCAAGAACTCCGAATCATTCTCTTGAAGCTCATCCTCTTCATCATAAATGATCTGCTTGCCCTGAAATGACCTGACCCAATAGGAAAATCCTAATTCATTGGGCCTTTCGATACAATCAAATAGAAAGCCTTAAGGGCGTCATATTCTAGGAGCCCAAACTATGTGATTGAATAAATCCTCCTCTATCCATTACGGGGTCGAGGACTTCTTCCCCTTCTTCAAACTCCGATTCGTATTGTTCATAAAGAAATCTCTGATCAACGATAGAACAAGATCTATTTTGCATCATATCTAAGGGATTCCTTGGTTCAGGCCAAATAAGCAATGTCACTCAATCATTATCAAACTGACTACAATCTTTTTCTGTCCGTGAGGATCCCACCAAAGTGCCTTCTGCTTCAATAGGCCATGAACTAGATCAGAATCATTCTTAACAAGTCCATAAGAAGTGATCCCATTTTTTTGAAATCTGAAGAAGTTCCCATGGATCTTTTGTCAATTCCTCAATCGATGACTTCTTTGATTGATTCTTTCGATCAGGATTCATATTAAAAATAATCAGAAATCTAGGAATTCTAATCGTAAAAGTCGCTTTCGATTATTTCAAATTAATTTAATTGAAATCAACACAAAATACAAATAGATAAAGCAAAGAAATAGAATTGGGATACTATATAATATACATTATCACTATATATATATATATATATATATATATATTATATACGTAATTAAATCGATTTCTATACATAGAGAAAGGAATATGATGATACTATTGTAGATTGATCTATATTAATCTATATTAAATTAACCCGCATTACAATACAACTTTATACACTACAATAACAATACTAGATAGTATCGTAGAAAGAAATATCTGAATCTTTCTACCATCCTATCGTATCGCATAGAATACAACTTATTCTAGTCTGCCCATTTCATTTAAGATGCGAAATGTTTATCCTTTTCTTCTCTGCAATTATTGATAAGAAATAAAAAATAAAATTTAATTCAAATTAATCACCTTGGCTGACTGTTTTTACGTATATTATAAGTAAAAAAGTAGTAGGAACTAGAATGAACAGTGCAATAGCAATAAATGCGAGAATATTTACTTTCATAATCTTATTGTTTAATTTTTCTTTAATTCGCAATAACTCGGGAGTTAATCCCATAGAGACAATAAATCTTTCGCCTGTAAATTCAATGGGATGCATTACATCTCGATGATATCGAATCGGATCAATATCATGAATAACAATATTTGAGGTATAAATTATGACTGCAAATCCTTTTACCATGAATCCATTTTTTTTTGTTTTACTTTACAAATTTTACAAATGGGCATGCTTGCTATATCATGCATCTATATTATATATTTATACAGAATATAAAGACCTATAGATTCACACCCGATATCTTTCTATAGATAGTAATGGTATTAACTCATATGTCCAAGTTCTAAGGGGTGGAATAAAAATAAAATATGGGATAAAAGTAAAATAGAAATTATGTTTCAGAGAGATGGCCGAGTGGTTGATAGCTCCGGTCTTGAAAACCGGGATCAAATAATATAGTTCTTTTATTGGTAGATTGGAGGATTAGAAACATGACTATTGCTTTCCAATTGGCTGTTTTGCATTAATTGCTACTTCATTAATCTTATTGATTAGTGTACCTGTTGTATTTGCTTCTCCTAAGGGTTGGTCAGGTAACAAAAATGTTCTATTTTCCAGCACATCATTATGGATTGGATTAGTCTTTCTGGTGGGTATCCTTATTTCTCTCATCTCTTGAACCTTTGTTCTATATCCAAAAATGAAATGACCCCCTCCCAATTCCTTCAAGTTGTGAGACACATTAAAATTCAATATAAATCCCAAAAATTCAAATAAAGAAAAAAAAATTAGAAAAATTAGAAGAGGGGGTGGGGTCAAAGTTTTGTGTTTTTGTATTGTAAAAATATCTATAAATGAAAAATATTAAATCAAATATTAAATTAAAATAAATAGATGTAAATATGTATTATTTATTAAATATGGATTGTATATAGAATTTATAAAATATTATAAATACTAAATAAATTATATATAATGCATATATGGTCGAATGGTAAAATTTATCTTTTCCATGGAGAAGACGTGGGTTCGATTCCCGCTATCCGCCGTAGATAATGGATAAATATATTAAATTTTATTTCTTATTTATTAGATAAAACATTAAGTATAGCTGACCACAATAGTATAGGGATTCTACTCTCTCCTCTCTTCTCCTCCCACCAAAAACAAAAGGGTAATTCATTATTATTATTATTATTATTATTATTTGTCAAAAAAAAAAATGTTGCGAAGGCAGGATTTGAACTCGTGACCTCAAGGTTATGAGCCTTGCGAGCTACCATGTTGCTCTATTTCTATATTTATTGTATATTACAATTTTATAATAATATTATTTATTATATATAATTCGAAATAATTTCATATTTGATTAATAAATAATTTTATTTAGAATTATATTTTAATTCTAAATTAACGGAATGGTTAGTTATAGCCATTTTATTAGTTTTAGTTATGGCTATTAATTTAATTTAAAATTAATAATACTCAAATCTTCCTTTTCGTTTTTTTGTTACGATCTTAATTCTTTTGTATACTTTATATACATATGATACATAAGAGATGGATAAATATGAATCATGATTTATACTATTAATGAATATATATGTCGACCCATATCAATTAATACTTGAATATATTATACTCATACAAATTACTCATGTGCTAGGAACCAGATTTAAACTAGTGACACGAGGATTTTCAATCCTCTACTCTACCAGCTGAGCTATCCCGACCATTCACGACACGTCATCCTCATTTTATTTTAATATAGGACTTAGGTCTATGTCAATTAAAAAACAAACGAAAAAGTACTACAAAGTATTATACATGATCTAATAGAATTTCTTGGATCTTCAAAAATCAATTTTCTAAGTTTCAGTACAGTAGAAGTAATGATATGTATTGTTAATTATTCAAATTTAATGGATTCCTTGCTCAAATCATTTGTATTGTACGCGTATCATATATATGACACACAAGTCTTGTGATAAGAAAAAAATTTCTGCACAAATCCATTTATGAAAGAAAAGAGTAGAATGAAAATAAATGATAAATATAACAAATTTTGATTTGAATCGCTAACAAAATGACAAAATGAAAATAAATAATTAGGGAATCAACAGGATCATTTTGGGGATAGAGGGACTTGAACCTATTAACATGTATAATGAGACTCAATCTTTATTCTCGTCCGGTTAATCAATTATTAAAAAGATCTATCAGACTACGGTGGAGTGAATGATTTAATCAATGAATAGTCAATTCTTTTTTCATTTTTTCATCGATTCACAACAAGTCTTTCGTTTTTCATATAAATGTCAAAAAAATTCAGATTTGGGTCGTCATTAATCATTTTGAGATAATATTTTTCCAGTTGGGGTTGCACCATGACAAAATGAGTACTTTATGTTGTGTACTCGGCATTAATTTTAACATAATCATAACTTAGATCACAACCCCATGCTTGACCTTGCCCCGGGCCGTCACCTGTTCAAAAGTAAAAGGGTATATCAAACACGATAGACACAAAAGATGTACGAAAACAGTTGAGTTTGCAGGTTTAGTAGTCAAGCAGATGCGAGTTATAAATTATAATCATGGTTCTAACTGAATATTTGACTTGCATATCCTCTAAATGTTTCAAAAACTTACCCACGGATACACTAATTACAACTGTGCCGTGGATCTCACCAGCCTTCTTGAGGTAGTCACTAGCCGCGCTCCTGAAAGGAAATCCAGTTAATAAACTACTAAATTTAGGATCGACCTCCTCAGAGCGGAGAAACGAGAAGGTGACATACTGAGAGGGAAAATGTGTTCTAGTTAATGAGAGACGTTTTGTTACCTGTCAAATAATTGTGGTTCCCCATGATCCATGAGCAGAATATCCCCTAGCAATACTTGGAGCTTGCTTTGGTCAAAGGGTACTCCTGCATAGCCTGCAGCAGCAGCAATGCGCCCCCAGTTTGGGTCTCTGCCATATATTGCAGCCTGATTGACATTTGGAAAGTAAATTTAGGATTTGTATACTTAAGCATCAAAAAGGTAGGCAGAGTTCGGTTGTCATACCTTTACTAGTGAAGAAGATGCCACCGACCGAGCTATTTTTGCTGCTTCAGCCTCAATGTCCGCACCAGTCACTGTGACCTGCACATCTAAGTTAGGATTAGCAAACGCACTCAATTTCATCATCCTCAAAAGTTCAAAACACATAGTGCAAATAACCAGCATAGTCTGGTACTTACATACCGAGATCTGACGGAGTACTTCACAATATAACCTAATAATTGTGAAATTGAAGAACAATTTGACTTTAACTACAAAATTAAATCTTCAAAAAACGGCAGAAAATTAGCAATCTGGTCGACATTTTTAACATTACTCTAATAGTGAGCACAAGTTATGTATGAATGTGAAAAGAAACAAAGATAAGAGGACATAATACTCAAGCATCAAGCATCAAATATCTACTTTTATATACTTTTCGTGTCATTTGTGATCTTTGGATTGTATTATTTGCACCACCGTTACACTTAGAAGCAGAGGTCTGGTACACTACATACTTCAGCTTGTTTAGCACATATATCCTTAAATAAAAATGCAGACCTCAATTAGGCATGTTGCTCCTTCTCCGTCCCAAGCTATTGATTTGGCAAGACCTTGCATTACCTGCAAATTGACACTACAATTTCAATCCTAAAAATTGGATTAGACCACATAAAAGTAAAACTCAAGTCAAGAAAAAAAAACTTATTTTTTCCATTTAATTTTCATTGATTCCTGAATTTTGGATCTCACTCTAGAGTATTTTTAGACCACGGAGGTTAGGCAAAACTTAAATGAGCGGAACTAACCGCATCAAGGCATGCTTGAAGTTGGACTGCTTTGTTACTATTGTAGGAAGATATCTTGGTTCCAGACAAACCACTAGCTAACGCAATGACAGTATCATTAGTGCTTGTATCTCCATCTACCTGCAATGAGAAAACACCATAGGTGGGTCAGCATACTACAAAAGAAAGATGCAACAAGCTAGGTTGATTACACCTCGTTAGGTGGTCCCACTAAGTATGATGTTTAGAAATTTGAGAAAATAGAAACTTTACTTACTGTTATTTGATTGAAGCTCCGGTTGACAGCAATTTGAACCATTTTTCTCCAAACATCACTGCTAACCATCGCATCAGTTGTTACTACCTGTTCCCGTGTAAAACTACTAGTAAATATTAGGCACTGGTATAAAACATCAAGAGAAACTTTAGAAGACAAACCCCCAGCATGGTAGCCATATTTGGGTGGATCATCCCGGAACCTTTTGCCATTCCCCCGACTCTTATATCTGTCCCACCAATCTGAGCAAATCACCAGTTTTGTAAGGACCTGACTGATTTTTCAATGTTGTTTACTTGGTAGTAATATACAGTAGCTAGATCACAATTAAAGAACAAGACAGTTAATTTACATCAAAGAGAGTAAATATACTTCGAAATTGTAATGCCAACATTTTGGCATTGCTGATTATGCATTAAAAAAAAACAACTTAAACAAAAGCAAGGAACATAAGAGTTGCTTCTGATTGGGTCATTGGTCGAGAGACTATCAAAACCCGTACAAGCAATCACTAAGCACATTAACAAGGACAATTCCAAAAGTAGTAGATATCTCATGCATCAAAGATATAAATATAGGAAACAACTTGACCTGAGACTGAATTGCCACACTCTTGCTAACGAGGTCGGTTGTTGTGATTGCTACTGCTGCAGCATCTGCCCTACCGACCGATCCAAAATGGCACATCAGGGAGATTAAATCAAATTTTTAAGCCCCATAGTTTCACAACAAAAAGAATAGCATAAGCCCAGACAAACAAGAGAGTTAGTTTAGATAAAAGAGAATAAAGATACTTGGAAATTCAATGCTGAAAAGAAATACGATCACGTACATAAACACGAAAGTATGTCAGTTATATGAGCTAAGTTTGCAAGCATTAACATTTACCCCTCAGTTGATGATGATAGTAAATTAACCAGTTTTGGAAGAGATTTTAGAAGTGCTTCCTGCATAGGAGAATTAACGAATGATTCGCTTATACAACACTTAAGCATATGTCATGTTACATATCTGCCAAATCTATATGATTAGACATAAGAATATCAAGGAAACAAAAATATGGTGGCTATGTTATTACCTTTTTTATCCTTTGACCAATCACACCAGTCGATTCAATCAGCACTTCCTCTTGTCTCAATTGAAGTAGCTGCACCACAAAGATTCATGTTTACAAGGGATTAAAAAGCCTATGCAAGAGTATCTATGAGATTCACATGTTTGTCGCTCTCCACATACCTCAGCAAGGCTGCTTGAGCACTCTATCACGTCTTGATACCCCGCATCACCCTGGACAGAATTGGAACATACATTATCTGTGCAAAACCTAACTATAACAACATGATCAAAGAGTGATTCAAAGAGCTACAAAGTTTTTGGAGAACAAAATAAACGATAAATTGAAAATATGCCTCGATAAATGTCCTACCGTTGCTGCATTGGCTTGACCAGCATTGATCAAAACTGCTCGCGCCTAACAAGTCATAAAAATTTGTCATTAGCAGATAAACAAAAAAATGAAAATACAAAACACAACACTAAATTTACAATAATCCAAGCATAATTCGCTAATAAGAAAAAAAATCATGGAAACAAAAGACAATCCAACACACCGTTTCTGAAGTGTGTAATACCGATTTGCAATACAACACTGGCGCAGCTGCTACCACATTCACGGTAAACGATCCTGCGATTAACCCAACATAAAAATTGTTACAAAAACAAAAAGCTACACAAAACCAAATAGTTCAAAATGTGATTAACTACTAACCAGCAGATGTGGCATCCACATCACAAGTAACAAGAGCGAGATCAGGCTTGTCACCTATGGCACGAAGACCGCCATACAATCCAGCAGCTTTGAATCCTTTTGCAGCAGTAACTCCACCGGGAATCTATAGAATCACAAACAAAGTCTCAGTCTTGATCAATTGAATAAACATGAAAACAAAATTGCACGGCAAAATGCAAAAATTAAAACAAAAACGGCGACGTATAGGTCAACCTGCTTCCAAGGGCCTTCAGGGATAAAAATGGGGGCTGCTGGAATGTGACGGGAGACTTCAATGGCAGACATGGAAATAGCAGGAATCTTGAAGTCCCGTCTAGACGAACCGAAACGAGGGATTGCTAGGAATTTGACGGAGACTGATTGAGGAACGCAAAGATACATCTCGACGATAGTATCCAATATACTGAGTTGGATTTGAAAACGGTGGTTTTAGGGTTTTGTGTGGAGGTGAGTGGGGTTTTGCGGCCGCCGAAACGTTAGACGTATTCTTCCTCTTTTTTTTGCAGCCAAAATGTTTCGAACCGTACTTGGGGAAAGTGGACGTAAGAAGGACAAAGTTTTAGGTGTTAAAGGACCCCTACTTCATATGACACTTTGTGGCACCACTGATCTTGAGAATTGGTATCTAAATTTCACCTGGAGAATGAGAACCTCATCAAAATGAATTTTAAATATTTTTAATTTTCTCCAATATCTTAACACAACTATTTCACCAAACAATAATGCTTGGAACAAAGTCGAATAGTTAGAGATCATATATTACACTTTCTTCCTATTCTTCCTTGTTTTGTAATGAACAATATAAAGTCACACAATCTTTTTAGCCAAAAAACAGTCACATAATTGTTGCTTACCTCCATACAATTCACATGTCTCACATAACTGTTGCTTACCTACATACAATTCACGTCTCAGTTCTCAGACTCATAATGTTGTAGCATGCATACTATTCTTGTTCTTCTTTGTCATAAAATGCCAAAAGCACTCGCATTTATCAAATCAACACTTACATGAACAACAACATGCCAACAAAAATTGACTTGAAAAAACCCCGCTGTCATATGTTTTATTATTTTGCTGATGTGATGTACTCAAAATAAATGGTTAGATTGGCCCAAGTGTGACGTTTTTCATGAATAAATTGATAATGTTCATGGCGGTGTCACTCTTCTTGTATCTACCAGATAAGTAAGCAAATCAACAAAAACCCAGAAAAGCAGCTCACAAATTTAAATATATGAATGCAAGAGGACTCGGCATCTTACTTGATAATATGAGACTCATGTCTATGATCATGATGAACTCTTTAGGATACAAAAAAAAAAAATCACTTTTTTTTCTTTATATACAACTCAGGCCAGGAAACACTATAACCCCTAAATCCAACTGAATCAGATGTAAAACAAAATTCGAATATAATTTTCTAAATTCAGACTAAAAAGAATCTATTTGTTTGGAGCAGATGAAATTGCAGTCCCCACCCCAGGCGAAATTTCTAATCGTGAAATTGGATTAGACAAAATCATGAAGATCTTTCTAAAGCCCAATTATATTAAATCACAAATTTGAAGCAGATTCCGACATGCAATAGGTCAATAAGGTAGGAATCGTTTCAGACTAAACTTGATGGCCGGCGTCGGAGGAATCGTCCAATTACCGTCGAAAAGCTTGAAACCGAACAAAGCTCCAAAGGTCTAAGGAGAGGAATTTCAATTTGAATTATCTGCTTAGGCTTAGGAGGAAAGAGATGAGTGCGGGACATTATTGTCCGTGTAAAAATATAACAATGCAAACTTAGCAGGGGTAAGACAGGAAGCTCACTGTGCTTATGAACAGTGTTACAGGATCGCGCGGTTTTCTGGTGGCCGCGACGATGTTGCCTGCAGCTTCTGAAAGCTTAGTTTTCTAGGGTTCTTCTGTGTAGTTTGTTTGTGTGTAGTGAGCTCCAAGTTTGGTATTGGGCCGTTTTCTTTTGTGTGATTGTGACCCATTTTCTTTTGTTGTACTTAACTTGTTTTAGGCCTTTATTGTATTTGTTTTGGTTGGTAATGAAATTTACTTTTATCAACAATAAAAAAAAAAAATATATATATATTTATTTATTTATTTTATAGGACTTTTCTTGCGTAGGAATGGGTAACGATTATGGCAGGTGGATAACCGCGGTTATTTATCCATATCCGTTTATGTTCATACCCGCATAACCGTTTACCCGTTGGGTAATTGCATAAACAGTTATATTCATACCCATATCCATAACCATCTATAAACGGTTAACCATATCCATGACCGTGTATCTATTTAACCATAACCGTTTACCCATTTAATCATAAACATACCCGTTTACCCATTTTTGAACCCGTTTATCCTTTTTTTTTACCCATTTACCCCCTTTTTCACCCGTCTATATGCTTTTTTTAAACAACTTGAAAATTACAAAAGAAAAATTTGTCATAATTTTCGTTTTCTGACAATTAAACAAGTTTGCTTATCCAGGTGCAACAAGGGAGTGCATCTGTTCTAGTCAATACAGCTACGCTCATGCCAGCATGCAGTAACGTATCTTAAACATTGACAAATACACAAATTATGAAAATTCTCACTTGAAATACTTAAACTTTACTGACTCAAATGTAATTAAATTAAGGAGGAAACAAGCGATTGATCAAAGCAAGTTGATGATATTCATGGGGTTTCCACGTTTCAGGCAGGGAATCAAAACGCACCTCATCAAGCAATAATCAAATAACTAAACGCGACATACACAAACTCGTGTTCACCTGAGCTCTAATCAGTTGTGCTGGTCCACTCGGAATCCCTGCTGAAGTCCTCTGCTCCTCTTGCTGTTGAGATAGAGAGTGAGCTTTGGAGAGGGGAGAGGGCAACGAGGAGGGAAAGATGAGCAAGGGACGGGGCGTTTGAGACTCTGAGTCTGGTGCTGGTGGAGAAATTGAAAATTTAGGGTTTTTAATTTTATTTTTAATTTTACATATATTAAATTAAATGGGTAAATGGATACTCGTTATAACCGCGAGTAATACTCATAACCGCCCATTTAAATTTCATGGATAAACGGTTATACCCATAATTGTTTGTTTGTCTAAACGGTTACCCATAACCGTAACCGTGAACTTTAAATGGGCAGATAACCACGGTTACCCAAACCCATGGGTATTTTGCCCATCCTTATCCTTGCGTGTGAGTGTGACCATTAATGCCACATATAACAAGTTAAAAGACAATATTATAGTTTACCAAGCCACATATAACAAGTTAAAAGACAAGCTAATGACAATGTTACTTCTTAATACTACTGTTTGTCGTAATGTTTCTAATTTGTACGAAAGTTTGAGTGAGTGTAATAACTATATATATAAATCAGGCATTTTAGGTTTGATACCGATAATAATACTATATTAGTATGAGTTTAATATATCAGTATCATACTCATAAGTTTAATATATTGAACTCAAGATTTCAATATACTGGTATCATATTCAAATTTTCCGTCCAACTATAGGCATAGGATTTCGATATGAGTTCAATATACTGATATCACACTCATTTTTTCTAGGTTAGACCTTCCATAGTGGACCCAAAAATTGAGTGTGATACTAACAAAATAATAATATAAAAATCAAACTCCTACGGTGGGATGAAAAAACTGAGTGATATGAGAGTAATTTTTTTTGTAAACAAAGGTATTTTAGAATACCTCATATTGATTTAAAACAAACTTGTCCACATGGATTGAAAAGCGATATATATAGAGCTATTTTCAATAGTATTCCACAGTACTATTTGCTATAGCGATATTTTCTTTTGACTATTCAGCAAAGGAAGTCTATAAGAAAGTCTATCACGAGGTACATTGGGCATTCACTTGTGACGTGAAGTCCCTTGCCACACGAGTAGTACTAGACCAGCTCAACCACCATGATCAACTTGACACGGTTAAAATCGAGCTCAACTCCACACTCATCATAAATAATAAATACTACGTCAATTATTTCTTCGAAGAAAAAGAAGAAGAACGTTCAACAAGCGAAAAAACAAGCACAGTTTGTGATTTGGGCTCGGTAGACTCTGATGAAGGAAATGGTGCCAAGATGAGGCTTTATATTTCTGACATATTCTTTAGGAGCATAAAATCTTTGAGAAGGAGGAGGGGTGACTGACGATCTTCGTGAAGACAGTGTTGAGGAGGAGGAGGAGGGTCGAGAAGGAAATAGATGCGTAGCGCGCAAAAGTAAGGTTTGTAGAATTTGCTTGGGACATTGTTGCTGGATAAAAGATGTAACAGGCTTGCCTTGTGGGGATATACAAAAGCTAGAAAATTCGTACACAAATGAATTAAGGGATATGACGATCGATGTGTTTTTCCGAATGAACTACTCATGCACTATAAAGCTATATACAAGGGACTTCAAAAGCACCGACTTTCAATAAGTTATTTGAAAGTCCTCTCAATTTATAGTGCATCTATTATTTGTCGAATCCCTCCATCTAATTTTCGTAGTGCAAGCGTAACAAAATTAGTGTAAGTTCCATTGTATTTGACAGTCCATCGTCCAGATAGAGGTTAACGAATCATTCGTGCACAATCAAGAGGGAAATTTAATGTATCGATAGCCCGTCCAATAATTCATTCACCTATTAAGTGTTTCGTATTTCTCAATACAAATAACCAGAGAGTTTACAATGTTTAAACTGCCCTCCTTTTCATCACAATGAGATTAAACCGAAGTAACTAATGCAGTCATCATCCACACCATCCGATGGTCTTGTTTGATCTGAAGCCGGTTTCAGAAGGGTCCTGCTGTGCTGGCGGAGGAGCAAATCTAGGCTCCCTAGGTTTGGCAGGGTCGACAAAAATAACCCACCCATCCAAGAACTTGGCATTCATCCCTTCTCTAGCTTTCTCGGCTTCTTCAACTGATGCGTATGTAATGAAACCAAAACCCTTTGATCTTTGAGACACCCTATCGATAACCACTTTCGCTGCATGATCAACAAACACAATGAGTTCAGGTTAAAGCGATGTAAGAAGTGTTAGGACAGCAAAAAAAATAAGCTGAATCAACATTTACCATCTACAATCTGCCCAAATGGGGAAAATGCCTCTCTAAGCTTTTCGTCTGTTGTTAATCTCGAGAGACCTGCTCATTGCAATTCAAAGAAACAATGGTACTGATTCAAGAATCTGCATGTACTCTCATATAACACAAACGGTAATGTAGTTTCCACAGGAGTCTCAACAGTTCTTCAGTAAACAGATGGCATATTTACAAGACTTTAACACATTTGCAGCCGTATTAGTTATGTTTTCTTTTCGATCAATCGGTTGAAAAATTGGAATGTCTTGGATTGAAGCTTTGTAATCAAATCCAAAATAACAAAAAAGGAACACAGATTGAAGCACAAGACTATGCAATTACAAAAGGCCTTATAAACCACAAACATACACTAAACTGTTAAGAAGCACCAAATTATATTAACTCCCATCATCTGGTGGGAATCGCAACCAATTTTAACAAAGCACCATAAAACAAGAAAAAATATGGGAAATTGGCAAAGATGATTTTTTTTTAAATCCCCATTGCTCAAACGATCAGTTTTCAGTATGTCGTCAATATATAATCACTATATCGTCAATCATTGACCGTTATGTCGTCAATGTTTCATCGATATTTAATTTTAATTACTCCAGAAATTGGGATTTGATTTCTGATCAATTTAGCCAATTTTCAAAAAAGATGGAACCTTTAACAAATCAAGTGAAAACGAAAGAATTATCGAAAAAATGAAAATAAAAACATGGTTTTCTGCAGGTTCGACTGGATTTCGCAAACAGGGAAGAACAGAAAGCAATTAACGAAGTGGGTGAGATCGAAATGTACCGCTGATGAACAGCCTGGGGGATGTGAGAGTTGAATTGTGACGAATGGCTGCGAATTGGGAATGGAGAGCGGAGGAAGATCCTCCGAGGACGCGGCGGAAGGCGGAGA
This sequence comes from Pyrus communis, assembly GCF_963583255.1. NCBI lineage: Eukaryota > Viridiplantae > Streptophyta > Magnoliopsida > Rosales > Rosaceae > Pyrus > Pyrus communis. The sequence goes on from NC_084819.1 coordinate 12,633,320, forward strand.
CGAACGCCATTTGAGGTGATCCGACTTCAATGGACAGTGTGTGATGACACAGTCTGGGGATTTGGGGGTTTAGGGTTTAACGAGTAAAGAGAAATATCAGGTTCGGGTCGGGTGGGGGCAGAGTTGCAGAAGCTCCTATACTTTGTGCAAAGCCCATAGGCCCAACCGGGCTTTAGCCCAATCGGAGGTTTCCGCAAAAATGAATGTCACAAGTTTAATTAAGTTTAAATGTCATTTAATACTACTGTTTAATAGTATTTCTCTTCATTTGTAAGTGAAAGATTTTAGGTTCGATTCTTACCAATAACAAATTTAAACCACATTATTGCTCGGATGGTCAAGTGGTTCCGTCGCACTCAAAAATTTCTGGATGTGGAAGTTTATGGGAATGTAATATTGGAATCACCAATTACAAATCCAATCAGATTCATGGTTTTGTGAAATGCAATTGTAACCTAATCTAGCATAAACAAATCTTAATAGTTTTGTAAAATATGCACAAATAGAACTGATCACTAACGCTTAACAAAAATTGATAATAAAAAAACACTAAACAAGAAATAATCGTAATTTTATTGATAGGATCTTAAAAGATTACAATCTTCAAAAAGGTAGTCTTGAATAATATTATGAGGCTTCTCAAACTAATATGAATCAAGATCTGAGATAAGTGCGTAACTACCGGTTTTGTGACCACTTTTATGTTACATGAGTTACCATTCATTGTATTAAATCCAAAAGTGCTAGAAGCAAATTAACCGTTCAAATGGGAATTATGGCAAACAATGTTGTCATACAGTAACAAAAACAAATGTGGCATCGCATGCGTGCAGGATAAAAGGTCAGCATGCAATTTCTTTTCTTTTCTCTCTTTACATACATTGTTCCTACTCCTCTTCCTCCTTTTTCTCTCTAAAATCCTCAAACTGCTGCTTATTGGAGAGGCGAATCACTAGCATAACTAAAAATAGCTACGATATTACAGGAGACGTCAAGCGCTAACTGAAAAGATATGAGAAAAAAAACAACACAAATAAAACACTTTCAACATCTAATTTTGCCGTGCGGAACTTTGGGAGATTGGCAAGTTTTCAATCCGTCAACTTCACTGCCTTCTCTAGCATTGACGTCCCTCGGAAAATTGTCAACTGCACATCTCTCATGTATTTCGATAACTGGAAAATAAGAAAAAAATTAAGCTGTTAATGTTAAAAGTTAAAACAAGAACAGCCTGCTTTGTAATACCGAGTTAGAAAAATCGGACTAGGATCCTCTCCTAATCTAAGGATGAGGATCCTCATGACCAAGGGATGTGGACCGTTGGATTTTTATCCAACGGCTACAAACAGAAGGGTCCCTTTAAAGTTATAATAATTATAACCGTTGGATCTTTATCCAACGGTCCACATCTCTTGGTCATGAGGATCCTCATCCTTAGATTGGGAGAGGATCCTGGTCCAGAAAAATCAATTTCTCTCCAACTCCGCACTATCTGCAATTCAAATAACTGTATACACTTACTTGCTCATCTTTCATCTTTCTAAATCCTAACTTCCTCGTCCAGATTGACTCGGCTTCCTCAGCCGCGGGGAGAACCAGTTTTTCCACTTTCAGGGAAATAAGTAACCTCTCTATACATGAAAATAGTGCTTGGAAGTAACCCTAAAAACACCAAAAAACAATGACGTCAAACTTCAAAAAAGGGTAATTTTCATAGAAAAGGAAAAACATTAAAGTATTATCGAATAAACAAGAGCAGATTCCAAATCTTACTCACTTTTCCTTGATGTTCTCTACTAGTAGCAACGATCGGAAGCTCAGCAACCTCCCGACCAAAAACCCTAAGGAGACCAGCAGATACAACAACAGATCTGGACATAAACGAAAATTATTACTAGTGTGAAATGGTGTGACAAAACCATCAAATACTACAATCCGTACTAACACCAGAGGAGCAACATACCCCACTATCAAAACAACACAGTACATGCCTCCAAACTCTTGACCTGAAATATTTCTCCTGAAACATGCCGGGAAAAATAATTGATTTCATAATATTAGTCATAGAAATTTTACATTGGATGAACAAACGCTACACAAAAATTCCAGGAAGCAACAAAAAACTAAAAATCAGCAGAACAATTAAAAACTACCACTTACCCATATACCATAACAGGGATCAAGTCGCGACCAGACTGTGCAACAATAGGGTCAAAGCACTCCTGCCAATTGAGCACAATCAATTTGAAGGTGACAACATTGATAACTATTCAGTATAAATTTGTCCACACAACCAAATTAAGTGACAACATATGGTATATACACAATTGACAACTAACAAGTGACAGAAAAATACTTAAAACTTAGATAGGAAGCCTAATCTAGAACGCCAAGTGATAAATGAGAGAAGGCACTCCCTTAATACATTCATCCTGTATAAATTTTGATGCTCTGAAACATAACTTACCAGTTCTAAGTAAATTCTACTTCTTTGGGGATTTTAAACATAAAAATGGGAAAGAATAAAACACCAAGTCCAAGTTCAGTGCCACACGTTAATAGGAAGGCATCAAAGAGCGTGAAAGAATAAGGGTAGAAATTCCAACGCACATATATGTACTTACTCGAAAAATAGCAGCAGCCCTTGAAAGAAAGGGTAGGTGTTCCGGATAGCGACTCTTTCCACTGAAAACTCTCCATTGAACATCTGCCACTCCGTCAATAAACAAACCTCTATCTGCATGCTTCCGGATTATTGTATCTGAAAATGGAGCTGGAACACACTCTGCTCCATTGAATACTAAATTCTGTAAAGCTGCATGAATCCTATTACAGTCATCACAACAAAACCATTTATCTTTGGGGAGTTCCTGCAGTAAGACGCATAAAATATAAATTAGCATCCAAGAAAATATAAAAAATTTAACCACCACAACATTCAGAACATACTTTTAAGTCACATAATCCACTGTCCCGTAAGCAACCAACATGGAACTCCTTCTCACACTGAACAAGAATCAATGGTAAGAATAAAACAAAGATAACTATTAACTAAAGAGAGAAAATTTTGACAAACTCTCATTGCATGTGATCAAAAGAGCTAAAATGTTAAATCATACCTGGTCACAGATTATAACCGTTCGTTCATCAAATAAAGCTGCACTGAAATCTTGGCTCCTAAAAATACAAAATAATATGTTAGCACCTATGAGTGATAACCAAATGGCAAACATCAAGTAAAGAAATTATATCGCAAGAGTCCTCGAGAGATTATAAAATAAAAAAATACTGCAAGAAATTGCCTAGAAACCAGGGTACCAAATTTCCAACAAAATAGTTTGTAGACATGGGTGTTGAGCATGATGTGACATAATCAAAATTTAACCAACTTCGTGAAAACCTTCATTCATGTCAGGCTACTTAAAATGCACACAAGAAATGAATGGAATTTATACACAAGAGGAACAAACCTGCAAACAACGCAGCCACCAATTTCATACTCAGGTGCATTGAAGACCCGTGTCAAACGTATTACAATAGGTCTTCCAATATTTGAAGATTCCCCGGCAGCAGCTTTTTTACCAGGTTCAAACTTATCTCTACAATCTGGACAATGCCAATCACCTTGAGGAACCAATGGTAAATCCAAACAAGCTGCAATATAAACAAAGTTAGACCCAAAAAAACATGAAACACCTAACAACTACTAACTTGATTGATTCATAGGGATATTAAAATTATTAACAACATCAATATATATGATGACTTTGTTTCCACCAAAAGAATTCATATATATATATATATATATATATATATTTTTTTCAAACATGAGTAATATTAGCATGGGGACAATACTTCCTATCATTAGATTGAGAAGACAGTGATGTGGATCAAAAAGCATTCATCAAACCACTAAATTTTCAGTTCAACCGGGGAAAGAACAAAACGGAATATATCAAAATGTGATCTTAAATGTTGATGAGCAATACTTAAAGGAGAAAGAACAAAAATATACATCCAAAACTAAAATCAAGTACCAAAAATTATAAACAATATCAACCTGAATGATAAGCACGAGGGCATCCATCACAGAAAATCAAATCCCCTGTATCATGTCCACATACAGAACACATATCATCATTTCCATCACTGCCACCAATTGTCAGGTTTTGCCCATTGGCCAATGACATGGCTATATCATGAAGCGTCAATCCATTGGAAGTATAGATGTGACGGTAGCTGCAAAATGAAATAAATTATCTACACATGACACACTAAACAACAATCCATTGGAAGTATAGATGTGATGGTAGCTGCAAAATGAAATAAATTATCTACACATGACACACTAAAAAATTAGAACAGCAGCCAAAGCTCTTTAGAAGCTACTCACGGTTGACGCCTTGCAGCCATTCCAGCATGAGCTTCAAACTGTGAAGGGCTTATCTGTTTACAGTAAGATTGACATGAGAGAAAGGGGAAGGAGGGGCTAGACCAATATGCAGGACTTAAATTTGATGTGATCTGTGCAGCTCAGTATTTACCTCTTTGTCACAGCAATTACAGACTATCCCATTTCCTTGCTTATAGCCACCAAGTAATCTCTGGGAATGAAAGCATAAAATCATTTAAAGATCAAAAGTTACAGGCATCGACAACTGAAATCAGCATCATCATGATAACTATTATCTATATAATTACCTGCCCTTTAACATAGTATGCCAATTTAGCTCCATCTGGAAGTCCATTTGGCATAAATAGTAACCGGTGAAGATCATTATCCCTATCAACCAGCAGAAATTTCCGAATCAAACAAAACTCACCCTTTATCGAGACAGTATCTTGTAAAAAAAAGAAACTCACAAAGAATCACAACAGGAAAAGAGGGCAAAGGGATGAGATGAACCTTCTCCTATTGCCACCTTCAGCGATTTTCTTCTGGTTCATAGTTTCATAAGGATTGTGGAAGCTTGGTCTGCACAGCATATACAGTTTCAGTTTTTTCATGCAAAAAACAAGTTATCTTAATCTGAATGACAAATACAATGGTAAAAGAATCTAAAATGTTCCATTAGCCAGTAATTAAATTAAGTTCAATCACCATTACATTAATCTAACAAATTCAATGATGGACTTATATTCTGAGTACCATGTGTTAAGTTTATTACCTGGGAATTGGATGAGGCAATTTAGGGAGCTTCACACGACGTCTTTTCTCCACTTCAGCCATTCCATCAATACGATAAAGAGTTGCTGCAGAATGTTTTATATAAAAAAAAAAAAAGGAACATTAGGGTCTCAATATCACATTAACATAACATATATATCAACCGGACACAATTTTGTTTCCCTTCAGTGGATCGCTTTTTCCTTAGCACTTCCAGTATTCCAACATAAGCATTTTGAAAACCCAAAATTTGTTAAAATGTTCTATCATTAGTGAACTTTTCATTTGATTATATTACACTACCCTCAAAATGTCATCAAGCACATGACAAATGAGCTTCATGAATGTCAGATTTTCTGGATCTGAGATATGTGATATTTATCTAAGGAAGTTGAGAAAAATGATGGTGAAATCAAACATAACATGGAATCAAGCTCAAACCAAGCAAAGAAGTTTTCTTCCCTCCCCCTCCTTCCCCAACCACTTTCCTTCCCATCCTCCTTCATTTTCAAATAATAGTTACTGTCCAAAACATATATACACATCATAATCATCATCCTATGGGAATTGCTCATTCAGTCCCAACCAAAGGTAGTGTGATCAAGTGCGAAAGCTTTTGATGCAGAACATACACCTTATTGTGTTGAGCCTAGTTGAGATCCTACCTAAGTGGATATGGATTTGGTCTGATGTTATTTGCACTTTTGCAGGTCCATAAGTCTTATGTGTGTGAGTCAAGTACTGATTCGATAATTGGGAGAAGAGCTATCCTAAAAGGTTTATTGGGAGAAGAGCTATTTCGGAAAGGAAAAAAAAAACTCAGCAAAGTGTTGCTGCTTAAAAATTACCTTTCCAAATCCGAAAGGACTCTTCGTTGAGAGCAGAGCCAGCTATATCCTTTATCACTTCATCCAGACTGCTTAGTGGAGCAGTCTTCAGTTCTTGTATGATGCTATAAACTGGCCTCCCATTCTCCATGTATATGTGATTATTAGGATGCCGAGTCTTGACACCAGCATGCTGCTCAAACTCATATGCACTGAGTACCTGCTCATTTCATTGAATCAATCAGCTATAAGCCTATAAGCAATATTGCACTTAAACTCAAAACAATGTAAACAGTGAGTAAACTTGCCCTGGTGAAATTGCATGATAAGCAGCCGCACAAATAACCACCGCCACTTATAATTCCATGCAGCTCTATCTGCTAAAATTTATATTAGAACCTCTAAAGAAAAAAAAATATTCGTACTGCAAGCAGATATTACATCCAACAGAGAAAAAACAATATATTTGATATAATACCTTTGGTGGGGAGGAAACATACTTCACTCGAGCCCCATCAAGAATACCAGTAGACAATAGTTTTTTAACATTTGAAGGATAGCTGCTCGGAACTACATTAGTAGAACTTTCCAACTCCCAATTAGAAGTACAAGGATGAAAGTTGCCGAATTCAGCGCACTGCCTCCAACATGAACTTGCTGGAAACTCCCTACTTGTACTAGCCATTGCCTGAAAGTCCATTCCGGACTCCTCATAAGCATTTCCATGTGAAGAGTCATAATCCTCCTTTTTCTTGCTGAATTTGAACGTAATCTTGCGAATGCCAGATGAACTGGCAAGCTTAGGAATTTCAACCACAACCCGAGAGGTCAATACATCACCATTCGTCTTGTTCTCAACTTGGCAATTATCATTCACAGTACACTGTCCATCGCTCAAGGTCTCCTCAGAGCCCGAATTCCCCGAACTTGAGGACTCAACTTCACCGCACTCTGTTCGGTTATTATTTACCAATTCAGCAGGTTGGCTAGTAATGTCCTGAAAAGTGGAGCCATTCTCTTTCGGAGACACAACGGGGTTTGATACTTCCGAACGTATATCCTCATTGGAATGGTCCTTCACTTGCTTCTTGTTGGGAAACGAGTCTGCCCCGCTATCATCTCCGAGACACTCGTGCTCTCGCTTCAATTCAGCTCTCGGGGAGTTTTCGGTTTCCACTTCCCCATCTCTCAATTTCCCCACACAAATTGCCTCCTCACCCATCCAACTACAACCCTACTCAAGAATCCAAATTCGATAAATTTCCAAAAACAAGCACTGTGCGACTGAGACAGCATTCAATCAGAAACCCAATTCCAAAAACGAATCCTATTTCCCCCAGCTCGAATCACGAACCACAGTTTTTTCCCCCAGAATTCAAAAACAGTTTTTAATCCTAAAAACAAGGAATCGAATCAAAAACACGAAAAACGAAAACAAAAACATCGGAATCACCAATTTTCAAGTAAAATTTAACAAACTAACCTTCTCTTACGAATCCAAACCCGAAAATTTCAAATCGAACAGGACTTGGAAATCCGATAGAAGAAAGAGGAGCTCGGAGATCCAAAGCGTTTTCGAATCGAATTCGGAAAGTTGAGGATCTGAAATTCAAGAAAACAAATCGAGGATGTTTCTGTCGAGTGAGATCTGCGAGAGGAAATAGCGCGGGATGCGATAAGGGTTAGGGTTTTTCAATTCTGTTTCGAGAAACGGGTGAAAACGTGCAGAGCGGCAAAAATACCGAAATGAAAAAGCCTGGCTCGCGCTCCAGATTCAACTTTTGAGGGACGACAGACAGATAAAATGCCTAGTTTATTTAGATAAATAAATAAATAAAAAGATGACGAATGGGTTTCTTTGGAAGAAACGAGACGGCAGGTGGATAAAGCCTACGGGCCCACTTTTTTGGCCAACCAAATTGCGCCGCGTGGCGCCACGTGTGATGGGACCTGGAACCGCGAGTCCCGCTTTTTTCTTTTTTTTGCGGGAATTTTGTATTTCTGAGAGTTTGGTGCGCGGAAGTAACCGTGAGTGATGTGTTAGATGGAATTTAAGCCGTTGGACGAGACAGGTGGAGGCATCGGAGGAAGTGTAGAGGGTTTTGGAGGGGGTCATAACCGACTTTTAAAATGGACAGAACCTAACTGTCACAGCCAACTGTCCCAATGATGGATTTTAATTTTATTTTAATTTTTTTTTAAAAGGAAGATAAAGATGGAAGGGGTGTGGACCAGGTATAAAATAAGTACCTTGATTAAGTGGGCTTTGGAGTCTGGGCTGATAAGGAGTTTAAATTACCTAAGTGGGCCTCTTAGGGTTTTTAAGGAATTCTTTCATTCTCTCTTCTTTGGCTAAATTATCCTAAAAATTTCTAATCTATACCACGAGTTAAGTTTTCGTCCCTAAACTCTACTACTAGTTTCTCCCATATTCGAATTATGTCATTTGTTATACTAGTAGTCTTTTCATTAACTCCGTCAATTTTTCCATTAAGTTGAGAGATAAAATAGGAAGTTCTTCCAAACAATAAAAAAAAATTGAATTTTTTAGGGGATAGACTTGGCTCCTCAAAGATTGAGAAGGAACTCCTCTTTATTACCTCGTGACCTATTCATAAACTGTGTATTTATGATCGGAACTCCTTAGGGATTGATGAAATGATCTTCGTTATAATTGATTTTTTTTTTTTATATAGATGATCCTTATATAGTGATTTGTAACATGTCAATTATAACTACGAAATTTGTGACTAGGTTACTAAATATTTTGAGGAGTAACTCCTCCTTGACCTTAGGAAGCCAAGTTTCCTTTTAAATAAATTAGAAACTTTTTTCCATACGGGTCATTATACCCTTAAATTGGATGGAAAAAAGACAAATTTGACGGAATGATCACTCATGCAACGCATAATTAAGTTAAAAGACGAGAGAAACTAATATGAGAATTCAAGGAAAAAAACTAAATATGAAGTAAAGTTAAGAGATCTTTGCTACCACGCACCTTTTCATTTTTTAGAAAACTTGCCGGTTTTTAAGCTACGAGGTTAAACAATTTCAAATGTCGTCCCAATATTTTGTCATTTGGCCAATTTATACTTTTTGATAGGTTGATTGTTTGGTGAACCATCAATTGTTGAGGTCACAACTCAGGAGACACCCGTAGAATGATCTTGGTGTGTTCTTCGTGGCATGGTTAGTGGAAGTGATTCAAATCCTCAGTGATGTGAAATGCACTTACTTTTGTTTTTTGCTTTAATAAAAAACTAATTTATTACCTTTAAAAAAAAGAAAAAAAAAAGAAAGAAGAGTTACGAAGCCCATCAGTACATAAAAACATTATTTAACAACGACTGTTAAGAAGGAGGAGGAGGTACAAATCCAAATTATATCATATGGGATAGAGTGAGCATAATTGGCTAAATGTTTTCTTGACATAATTAGCCTCCCGCCAAACATGACTAAAACTAATAAAATTAAAGGTAGAATCTAAATACAAAACATCATGAACAACAATTTTAATTTTCTAAGAAAAAGGCAACACAAAATACAATTAATGAGCTTCAAGTCACCTTCAACATTGATAAACCTCCTAATTATTCGCGCATAAGAAAACCCATTTTTAGGCCATAAGCTTCAGCAACCAAGACATTAGCAGGGCCAATTGGTTTGGCACCAGTAACATGAATAACAGCATCCGCATAATTTGTGTTTGTACCTCCCCCTCCTTGTATAAATGTGCAATTTTTTTATACAAGCAATAGTTGAGATCAAGAGATCCATGAATCGGAGAGATAGAGCGTGTTACGACTTGCATGCATTGTTGAGTGGCAACATTGAGGATCCTCGCCAGATCCATCAGTTCATCGTACATTATGCGATCAAAAATTATTGTAAATTTTTATATTTAAAAGTAAATATAAACAGTGTTGATGAAACTGATTGCATGATGTACAATAAACGAATGTGATTGGAGGATTTGGCGAGGATCCTTTCTCGAGTGGCAGGTCTTTTCGGGGACCCTATGCAAAATTTATAAAAGGGGCCCTCCTTCTAATAGCTTTCCAAAAAAAATAAAAGTAGGACAATGTATTGATGCTAGAAAGTAATAACTTAAATCAAAACAAATTTAGGACTCACTACTTATAAATTTATAAATGCCATTAAATAATAAGTAAAAAGAACTACAAACATAACTTTCAATAAATAATTAGAAGCACTTCAATCTTGAACAACCAAACAAGAAAAAAGCTTCTTTAAAACTCCAACTTCAAAGTTTCACTTGAATATATAACATTATTATATAATAGTAAAAAAATCGTTTTTAGGATGTTATTATTGGCACTTCAAATATCTTATTGTGTACTCCAAATTTTTATATTTAGAAAAAAAAATTACACTTATAAGGAGTGCATAATGAGATTTTAGAGTACTAATAAAAACAATTTTTTTTAATATATAGCATTATTACATAAAAAATTTAGATGGAATTTTTTTGGGGGGGCCCTTCATACTTGGGGCCCTATGCGATTGCACCTTTCACTTTCCCTTAACGCCCCTTCTGTTGAATGGTCACCCCGCAATGCATGCATGGTTCCCTCTTGCTTTGTTTCGAAAAAAGTACTTACATATGCATGCATTGTAAATTTTGGTTATAAAGTTGAATAAATTAAACTAAAACAGCAAACATGAAATTAAACAACGATGTATTATGTATAAGAGGATAAGAAATGTGCGTCTATCTCCCAGCAGAAAAATGATAAAATACAGTGAAAGATATAAGTGTAATACCCTGAAAATTTAAAATATATGAATATGTGGAGTAAAACGAGAATAAATAGATTTATGGTTATGAAATTTGAATGGAGAAAATGTGAAATCCCGCTTCCGGATTTCATTATTATTTATATCGTATAATTTTCGTTAAGTGGAAAATGACGAAATTGTCCTATTGTATTAAATGGATTTCCTCACGTATGTATTTGATCATTTCATGATTTTCCAGATTTATTTACATATTCGAATAGTACGTTTCGATACGAACGCTTGCGCACAAACGGAATGTGATTTGAAGTTAGAACGAGTAAGTTACGAATTTTTAAAGTTAGAGGGCAAAATGGTAATTTTGGGAGGAAGTATTCTAGAAGCCAAAGGATTCTCTTTTTTTTTTGGCTAAAGTACAAAAAACTATCTCAACTATTGGGGTCACGACAGTTTCATACCTCATCCTTTAAAATTGATAATGTCATACCGCATCTTACGAATTTGTGACAATGTCATACCTCCATCACTTTTTCTATTAGTTTTTCTGTTAAGTGCTGACGTGGTAAGAGATTGGGACCACTTTCTATTAAAAAAAATAAATAAAATATTATTAAAAACTAAAAAATAATAATAATAAATATTTTTTAAACATTAAAATAATAAATAAAAGTAAAATAAAAATAAAAATAAAAACCCTTAGTCATTCCTTCCCTCCCCCCTCTCTCTCTTCCCCATCTTCATCTTCTTCTGCTTAATCCTTAGCGCACACACAAAAAAAAAAAAAAAAAAAAAAAATTTGAAATCCCAACCCCACCCGCCCCCAAGGAGAAGGAGGAAGAACCGAAGAAGAAGAAGGAGGAAGAACCGAAGAAGAAGAAGGAGGAAGAAGAGGAGGAGGAAAAAAAAAAATGAAAACTGCAACCCAAAAAAAAAAAAAAAAAAAAAAAAAAACCCACAAGAAGAATAAGGAGGAGAAGAAGAAGAAGGAGAGGGAAAGGTTCCCCGCACCCTTAGGAAATTTTTTTGTTTTGTTTTTTTATTCTTAATTTTTTTAATATTTAATTATTAAAAATATATTTAATTATTTTTTAATTCAGCTGGATTACTGAGTGGTCCATGTCTCTTGCCACGTCAGCATTTAACAGAAAAACTAATAGAAAAATTGACGGAGGTATGACATTGTCACAAATTCGTAAGATACGGTATGACATTATCAATTTTAAAAGATGAGATATGAAACTGTCGTAATCCTAATAGTTGAAGATAATTTTTTATACTTTTTACCATTTTTTTTATTTTTATTATTATTATTATTATTATTTTTATCCCTTTTCCCCGGCAGGCAGATGCAGCAAGGGAGCTGCTGTGTTGTTCTACCCCTTCATTCTTCTTCAATAAAAAAAAAATGATAACTTTCTCATACGGCAACGAAATCACGCACGGTTGAAGGCTATGTATTCATAGCGAAGCCCTCTTCAATTTGATACCAAAACCATATGCTGGAACCAAGCGTGCTCGTATATTGAAGCCTAGAAGATTCAACTGTTTTCGTGGGCTTTTCGCCGATTCCGGCCAAATTCGCCCGAGATGGGTCTCGACCCAAGAGAGAAAAATACTCCTCTCATCATGCAATTCCAGGATATGTAAGTGGATCTTCCGAATTTCAAGTTTCATTTTCGAACAAGTTTGAGATTTATATGTTTAGCTTGAATTTCTGGTGTTCTTGTTGAGGAGTTGTGGTGGTGACATTGATTTAAGAGCTTAGTAGCTAAGTGGTAGGTTGATGAACAACTTTGGAGGAGTTTAGAGGGCAGGACAAGAACAAGAAATGGTACATACTTTAATTTTATTGAATGGTTTGTAGTCTTTGGCTAAAAGAGGAAGATTAAGCATGATATGGGTAAGCTAACACATTGAAATACAAGTTAAATATGATTCCTGGATAGTTTGGGATTGCCCTGAAATTGTAAATTGGATTAAATGAGTATGGGTTCTACATTGCAGAAAACTTATTCATTTTGCAGAGAGAAACTATGTTTCAAGTAGCCTATTTTGGCTCTTGATTTCTATGTCCTTGTGAGTTCCTTTTGATCTAATATTGTGTGTTTTGAAATTAGAAATGTCCGTGATCAAAACCCATCTGATTTCACTTAATTCTGGTGAATTTTGATTGATCAAAATTATGTCCAAAGTTGAGTCACAGGGCTGCCAGACAGCAGCAAGTTTTGTATTTCCAGTTTTGGGACTCCATTTTATAGTTGGCATTAACTTTCAATTTAGGGCTCCGTTCTCTACTACTATTATATGATTTTAAAGTACACAGAACAAGCCTCCAAAACAATTTAAGATGGTACCATTTGGTTCAGGTTTGAGCGTTCATTATGAGCTTAAACTTGGTTGCTCAAAACAGTTATATGCAACTTTTGCATAGAAAAAGAGTGTTATTTCCACATTATGCAATTCTTATCCGAGTTTTTCTTTAAATTACTTTGCTTTATCCTAGTGTTGTTATTTGAAGTATAAGTTGTATTTGAAGAGACACCCGCAGAATGATCTTGGTGTATTCTTCATGGCATGGTTAGTGGAAAGTGATTCAAATCCTCAGTGATGTGAAATGCACTTACTTTTTATTTTTCCTTTAATAAAAACTAATTTATTACCTTCAAAAAAAAAAAAAAAAACAAGGTCACGAAGGCCATCAATATATAAAAACATTATTAATAATGACTCTTTAGAAGGAAGGGGAGGTACAAATCCAAATTACATCATAGGGGATAGAGTGAGCATAATTGGCTAAATGTTTTCCCGACATAATTAGCCTCCTGCCAAACATGACTAAGGTCTCGTTTGGCAGCTCAGACTGTACTGATTATTTTTGTCGGATAGGATAAATAGTCACTGGATAGTACTGACTAAATTAGTCGGGTGTTTGGTGCAGTATCAGACTAGTGACCGTATTATTTATACTGTGTTTGATATTATACTAGATAGGAGGCATCAAACTTTAAAAAAAAATTAAAAAAAAAGTGAAATCATTTTTTTGTTCCCAGATCTCTCCGCACCCCCAAAACACCCTCCCTCTCTCTCCCTTCTTCTTCCCCGACTGTAGAAGAATCCCAAATAATTGTTCCCCAGCTCTCTTCGCCACACCCCCCAAACTTCCTCCCTCTCTCTCCCATATTCTTCTTCCCCGACTAAATAATCCGGACGTTTTGGTTGGTTTTATTAAGCGGGTGTATACCGTGTTATCCTATCCGACCGGTTAAATTAATCCGACGCTTATTTAGTACGAGTGAACGCCAAACACCCGAGTCCGTATAACTAATCATATCCGATCCTTTATACTTTTTGGTAGGTTGACTATTTGGTTAACCATCAATTGTTGAGGTCACAACTCAAGAGACACCCGCAGAATGATCTTGGTGTATTCTTCATGGCATGGTTAGTGGAAAGTGATTCAAATCCTCAGTGATGTGAAATGCACTTACTTTTTATTTTTCCTTTAATAAAAACTAATTTATTACCTTCAAAAAAAAAAAAAAAACAGGATCACGAAGGTCATCAATATATAAAAATATTATTAATAATGACTCTTTAGAAGGAAGGGGAGGTACAAATCCAAATTACATCATAGGGGATAGAGTGAGTATAATTGGCTAAATGTTTTCCCAACATAATTAGCCTCCTGCCAAACATGACTAAAACTAATAAAATTAAGGAAAAATTACACGTAGAGGATACTTTCAATACTTAATTATATATTGAGACTACACTTTTTAAACATTTCAAGAAATGACATTTTTTTTAACCCACGTAAGATGACATCATGTCCTGTTTTTCCTTTAGAAATGGAGTTACGTATTCTGTTAAACGAGATCGGCAGTGATTCGAATCATTCAAATTATATTTTCGTTTCTCTGCTGTTTTTCTTTCTGTCTAAAGTTTATGTGTTCTGATTTATCTCTCGTCATCTGCGTCAATTATCTCTTGTCATAATTTCTATTGGAATCATTCAAGTTTTCTTCGAAGGTAAGTGTTTCTCTCAAGTTTATCTCTCTGAATTTTATGTGTTATGATTTAGATTTTTCGAAGTGTTGTGTGTTTTTTAATTTATTTTGGTTTAAATTTTGAAAGAGTCTCTAATTTTTTCAGTTTTTTATTGGTCGCATTGAGTTTTTTTTTTTTTTGGATTGTTTTTGTTTTTTGCAGTCACGGTTTTTTAGTTTTGAAGATTTTGATTCAGTTTTTATTTGATCGAGTGTTTGGCGAAGGTGATTTTTCGTTTTGCTGCTTTTGTTTTTCCATT
Organism: Pyrus communis; assembly: GCF_963583255.1. NCBI lineage: Eukaryota > Viridiplantae > Streptophyta > Magnoliopsida > Rosales > Rosaceae > Pyrus > Pyrus communis. The sequence goes on from NC_084819.1 coordinate 12,648,381, forward strand.
GAAGTTCCTTTTGTTTTTTACAGTATAGTTATCATATATATTTGTTAGAATTGGAATGGATTATGAGTTAGATTAGTATTTGGTGAATGTTATTAATATTTGTGCAGCATCAGTGTTTATACATTTTTTTATTGTCATTTATGTAGCATCAATTTTACATAATATTGTAAGAGTTTCATCATTTTTGAAAGCTTTTTGTGCAACATCAGTTTTTATTGATTATTAGATTTACATTTTAAAATGTGTGTGTGTGTGTATATATATATCTAATTATTTCTGTGCAGCATCAGTATAACTTTATGTTTTTATATTTTGAGGTGTAGATCATGTCCATTGTTAAAGTGTTGAAGTGTGTATATGAAAATTGTGTAGTAGTTTTGTTGTTTTATCCGCATACTAGTTATGAGAATTTATGCGGGCAATTAACTTTTAGGTTTCCAAGTTTGTCATTAGGAGGCTTTCTGTTAAAATACTCATTATATGGAGGCGAACCAAACTATTTATTAGAGTGTAATGAAGATATTTAAACCCTTCTATTGGTGAATAAATTGATTTGAAATCCAATTGTTGATGTTTATGTTCAAGCTAAGAAAGAGATGTTTATCGTTTCTACTAGTAGTGTGTTGTCTTGCCTAAGTGAAGCTACTAGTATTAGAGAACCAATTTTTGGTTCAAGATAGCTTTTGTTTGTCCTTTACTTCAGCTGCTTATTTTTGCTCCTTAAATTTCATGCTCCAGCTCAATCTTTAATGTATTATTTGAAATGCAATATCACGGCGCACATAGTTGACTTCTTGCTTGGTTAAGGACTTTTTCAATTTTCCGCCTTTTGCTATTGTTCGGATGTAGTAAAGTACAAATACACCATAATCATCTCTGTAAAATAAGTTTGCATAATTAGCATTTAGCATCAATTAAATTAGATTGATGCAACATCAGTTAAAGTAGGCTGATGCAACATCAGTTAAAGCAGACTGATGCAGCATCAGTTATGAAAGAATAGAATTAGCATACAGTATCTGTTAAAGCATACATCATCAGTTATAGTAGATTCATTCAGTATGCAAAATTAGTATTTTTATATGAAATCTAATGATTGGTTTACAATCATTTTATCATTGAACATTTATTCATAATCAACAAATTTTAAGGATTCCAACAATATTAATATTTAGTCAGAATCATTTTACTATCTTATTCATCGCAAAAATTAGTTTAACCTTAAATATGTAACCAAGAATAGTAATTCAATTAAAACAATCAAAATACACAATTATACTTACAATTCAAGCTGGATTGGACATTGTTTATCTTCATCCATCTCAAAAGTTGCATTTGAAGGGCTCATTCGGATGTAGTTGTTTGTTGAACTTTCCCTTTCATTCAATGGAAAATGGAATAATCTGTCTCTGTTATTGTACCATTCTTCAACCATTTGGACCTGTATACATTTTAAGCGTATTTTTGAAAAATGTATTGGGAAATCACTAAAAATATAAGTGAAAATGAATTTTGATTTACCACTTTATATGCTTTGTCATTGTGCATGTTTGTTTCACATTCTTGGAGGTTTTTTCTTTTAGAGTTGTAAAAATTGAAATGCTTCTCTGCTGTGTCGAACACAAACAATATGTAGTGTTCGTGATTTAGAAGAAGCATAAAGATTTTTCGCGCAACTCCCATTTGTTCGTTTGATTCTTCCCCCAAACTGTGCTTTAATTCTTTCATTTTGGCTTCGTCATTTTCATAGTTGATGAAATTCATTTGTTTATCCAGAACATAATTAGTATATGGACAATTAGTATGAATCATCAATGTGGACATGTGTATGAAACATCAGTATGCAGTATCAATATGTAGTTTCAATGACATTGAATAGATTTTAACTAAATTTAATATTTATAACTTACAAAGAGATTGACTAGGAAGTAGAATTTTTTATGATCCAAATTGCTTTCTTGATCCCTGAGAATGTAGTTGTGTGCATCAATCACAGTATTTGTAACTCTGTCATCTCCAAGGAATCCATCCATATCTTATTTCATCACAATATTGTCATAGTAGCTAAACTCATTTGCAGTGGATGACCAATATATGTCCTTGAAATACAATAGACATAGAAATATGTTAATGCAGAATTAGTATTTTAAAGTATAACAGAAATTATAGATTTAGTTCTAAATTTTTTTTACACTGGTGCTTATTCCCAGAAAATGTTGATGAATTTTTTGTCCATTGTGGGTAGGAGAAAGTATGCTGGATAGTCTTTTCACTCATTTGATTCTCTTGTTTTCTCCATGACATTGTAATAGAAATGCATATCCCTTATTTTTTTTTTTTTTTTGGCTTTTTGCTTGATGCGTTTGACCATTTTTCAAGTTTGAGGTTGAACAGGTATTTGAGATGCTATTGGTACTTTTTCTGGAGTTTACATAACTTGTTTTGACTAGATATCTACCTCTTGATTAGAAGCGATTACGATATTGTCCTCAGTTTTAACAGCTTCGCTTTCAGTTGCAGAATCAGTAGCAGAATCTTGATGAACATGTTTCTTAGTTTTCTCTTCTTTTTCTATTTCAACCTCATTGATGAAACCCAAGATCTTGTTTAGTTCAGAAATTTTTTCTTGTTGCTTCTTCACCAATTCTTCTAGAGAAATTTTCTTAACTTTTAGAATTTGAAATCTCTCTCTTATTTTTTCCATTTTTTTTTTGTTTTGTTTATTGCATTTAGTTCACAATGCTTCTTGTAGGACTTTTCTTGCTACCATTCAAGGTCATTCTTCTCCTTCAACAATCCCTTGTTCTTTTCTTGCAATTCATTATTTTCTTATTTCCATTTTTTTTCTTTTGCTACCCCAATGCAGTGTTCTTCTTCTTGAGTTCACTTTTTTGTTTTTCTAATTTTTTTTATTCTCTTTTTCCAACTTCTTGTTTTGTTTTTGCGAGTCCTTATTATTGTTTTGCAAAGCATCATTCTCTTCAAGAATTTCAATAACAAAATTCTTGAAGTGGCATGTGTTGATAGTATTATTCAACATCTGAAGTCGAAGTTTCGCCCTCATTTTCCAGTACTCTGTAAGATCTGTTTAGCTTTGAGGAAGTTCTTCTTATGTTAATTCCTCTTCTAAATTTTCACATTCTCATTTTTCTTCACTCGTAAGTGGAGTAAGAAGTCATTCATAGAATGCTTGTTGCTTCCTTATCTTGATTGTTGACTCTTCGGCGTAAACTGGCAGCTGAGGAACAGATACTGTATTTCCTTCTTGTTCCTTAACTTGAACTGGTAGTGGAGGGACTGATTATGCATTTGCCTCTTATCCATATGGGTGAACTGGGATTTGAGGAATTAAGGTGCTTGGAGCCACTATTTTCACTATCTCTTCTTGCACTACAAGAACTTTTCACTGTCTCTTCTTGCACTACAAGAACTGATTCTTGGATTGAAGTACTTGGAGGCTCCTTTTGCACTGCCACTTCTTGCACTAGAGGAATTGATTCTTCAATTGATGTACTTTGAGCCTCTTTTTGTACTACCTATTTTGTTTGGAAATTAACCACGTTACTGATCAACCTATCAATTTCAGTCGTGTTCATGTCTGTGATGTTCTCATTTGTTTCTTCATTTTCAACAGTTGGATAGGCAGAATCATGTGCAACATTTTGGTCATCTTGAACTTTGGGTTCCAAAGATACCCTGACTATCAAACTGACATACCCCGACCCGATATGTCCACTAGGACTCTGAATCGAGCTGTGTTGGCCGACACCTGGAAGGTGACGAAACCATAAAGTGTAGTGATGTGGAAAATGTGAATAAATTTAAACCTAAAAGTGCCTAAATATAAGAGTGCGCTGGTGAGCAGGAATGAACCAATTTCACACGTGACGTCAGAGCATAAGTAAAGTACAGTAGAGTGGATAAAGATTATACCCTTGGAAGTAGCCACCGATACTGAGATTCACTAAGAATCCTCGTCGATAAACCCATCACCGTAAAACATGTATAGTTTCCAAAATATCATACTAAGTATAAGTATGAAAATCAAATGCATGCTAACTGTAAGTCCAGAAATATACCACAGCAGAATAGCTCAACAGTAATATAGATATGATCATGTGCTCAGTAATCTATACTGGCATATCAGTTGGAGTTACCTAATGTGATCTGTACAACTGCACCTATCGCTCATCAGACTATGCTAACACACAAGTTGGACTCACCTAATGTGACCTATACGACATGCTAGGTGTAATAATAAATGCTCTAATGTTACGATCACGTGAAGCTAGCACTATGAGCGAGTCACCAACGAGTTGGAACTGCCTAATGTAGTCTGTATGACAGGCTAGCACCTACTTGGATCCAAGGCGAACGTGCGGTGCAAAAGGAGAACATACACGTGAAGGTTGTGCCCTGGCCATGGGCGAGAGCACTAACACTGGGGTGTAGCAATGATGAGCACTATATGAATATATGCATGCCAAATTGATTCAACCATTTCAATCCATTACATAACCTTACCTGGACTTACCTGCACGTCCCCTGTTCACCTTAGCATTTCAAAGTATTCACAACAATTATATACAGGTAATATGCATATGGATATGCCATGATGCAATCTAAAACTCAACCATATCATAATATTTAAAAAATAGATATATATATATATATATACATTATAAAAAGGAAAGGACCCACTCACTTGAAGTCTGCGCTTTAACTCCCTAGCATGAATATCGAGGCATCTTGAATGATCAACACCTAGAACACAACCAGTGTGTCAAAGTGATATTCATTTTCATTTTGTTCTCCACCCTTTCCCCCCTGATAGTATTCAAAATCAAGAATTAAATGACAAAGATATGCATCATCAGTTATTGATTATAATGACAAAGCTTCAGTTATGGATTATTACTTATATAAAGATTTAGTATGCAGCATCAGTTATGAATTATAATGACAAAGCTTCAGTTTTATAGCAGAATAATTATGCAGCATCAGTTATGGATTATAATCACAAAGCTTCAAGTTATAGCACAATAATCATGCATCATCATTTATAGGAGAATCAAGAATAGGAATCAACTTTTATTATTCATTATTTTAGTTATACAATAATTAGTATAGAGCATTGTTTTTACATTTTTTTCAATATGCATCATTACTTATATAAGTTTTTAGCATGCATTATTACTTATGCTAGAATTAGTATCCAGCATCAGTGATGAAAAATTAGTATGCATCATCAGTTATACCAGACTTAGCATGCAACATCAGTTATACCAGAATCATTCAGTTGATGGCATTTTTAATGTTTTTTTTATGGCAAACTCATGATTTTATATAAAATATAAACACAAATTTTAAACAGAATTAGCTTGTTTTTGTTTTTTGGATTTACCATTTTGTCTGCTGGGTCATCGTCATGATTTTTTAGCTTGTCTTGGCTTTGTGTTTTTATCTTCCACGCTGCCGGTGTTATTTGAATATCTTCATCATCTGGTTTGATCATTGCATTTTTCTGGCACATCTGGAATAGTTCTTTCATCATCATCATCATCTTGTTGTTGAACGCCAAGCATCTCATCATCAACATCACCTTTTTGACCATTAGGTGCCACTACGGTTTCATCCTTCTTGGCGACTTGCTCAGGTCCTACTACTGTCTCATCTTCTTCATGATCTTTATGTTCAAGCACAATTTTTTTTTATGCTTTAGCTTTCTTGGCTTTTGGTCATTTCTTAGCTACTTGCTTTTCCATTTTTTTCTTTTTTGATGCAGGTGGATGATCAAAAAAGTTGTTGTTGTCATCATCTTCTAAGCGTCGTTCAACCGACTTCTCAATTGGTTTTGCATTGTCCATCTGTGAAAGGTTAAAGAGTTATATTTTTTTATACTTTGTTTGAAAACAACACACAACAGGCACATGCAGAATTACAAATGTTGTATATCTTTTCACACAAAGTACATGTAGAATCATGTTTTACATAAAAGTACATGCAGTATCAGCTTTACCTCCAAAATTTCATTTGTTTTTTTTTATAGATTTTTTCATGTAGAACTGCCAAATCCCATTTACTGTTGTTTGCAAGCGTTTCTCCTTTCCTTATATTGGTTTGATGATTGTGTTGTGATCACAAATCCAATACTGTAGACAAAATAAAAGTTAGAGATTTGTATATTTTTGCAAAATAAGACAAAAACTGATTTTTTTTTAATTAGTTTTTGTTTACTTACCAATAAAAGTACAACAGCGTCACTAATGGTTGGTTGTTTGTCTCTTTTTCTCTTATGTGTTCTATCGATTGATTCCATCAAGTATCTTGCTGTTTCCTTGGCCCAGTTGTGCTGATTTATGTTATTGATGGAGTTGTAATTCTTGGCCAAAGTCCAAGGGAGTTTCCCTGCTGAGCTCCCAAGCAGATTTGTATTGAGTAAATATAAAATTATAAGGTAGGCTGCATCTTGATCCCCTTCAGTTGTCCCAGCATCAAATGCAACTTGAATTGCTTGTGCAATTTCTCTTCTACCGATTCTTGTCATTTCTGAGAAGTATTTATCAACAAATTTGCTTTCTTTCGGCTTTGGGATTCTTGAGTATCTTGTTGACTGAAGGGCTTCTCTGCCTCGGTTTGGGATCCCGAATATGTGTTGGACATCATCAGCATTTACTTGACAATATCCATTTTTGAATTTGAACATCCTTTTTCAATGTTATACCAGTTCACTATATGTATGACATCCTATTCGGATTTCTTCATTTGCAATTCACCTTTTACGTAAGCTTTCACAAGTCTGCCAAAAGGTGACTTATATATGAATGCCAAGATTTTTGGTTGTTCATCAAGTTTTGGCTTGAGCTTTTATAATAGTTCTTCAAAGGCCATAAGATTCAGTCTTATTTGAACATACTTATCATCTGTTACCCAACACTTCACGCCAGAAGGTTTTTTAGGTGATTTCTGTTTGGTTGCATAATGTTTTACTCTTGGCGACATCTTCATAAAAAAAATGAAATGATAATTAGTATAATTTTTAATCAAATAATATGAAGTTATATAAATGACAAACTAGATGCAAAGGGGCAGACGCTAGACACATAAGCTAGATGCAGCATCACTAAGCATACAAGTTAGATGTAGCATCACTTAGCGCACAAGTTAGATGCAACATCACTTAGAGCACAAGTAGATGCAGCATCACTTAGCGCACAAGTAGATGCAGCATCACTTAGCAAACAAGGTAGATGCAGAATTGGTTGTTAACGCACAATGTAGATGCATAATTCTTTTAACACAGGCTTGATGCATATTCCTTTTTTCTTTTTCTACAACATATTTATGTGCATAACCAATTTACAAACAAAAAGTAGAACGAGAATTAATATACAAAGTGCAGCATCAGTACAAAGTGCATCATTAGTTTAAAGTACATCATCGAAGCTAGACGGTTAATGTTTTTACTCACAAAATTTAGACGCATATTCATTTTCTTTATGAGATGTTGAAGAATCAATATACATATAAACTAAAAAAGCAAAACTGAAACATCTAAAACACTGAAATTGTTTTTTCTCGAACTGGAACACTGAATTTTTTATAAAATCAAGTGCAAAAAACACTTGATACTGCATGCGTTTTTTACAGTTTTGAAAAGTGTCTTTTGTAAAAACACTTGATAATGCATCCAAAACTTGATAATGCATTCGTTTTTGACAGAGTTCGAAATATAATCATGCAAAAGGACGATTTTGAGTTGTAGAAAAAACTTTGAAACACTGATCTTTTTGGAAATTCGGCTTGAAAGTGTTGGAAACTATGGAGATTTAGGGTTTTTTTTTTTTTTATTCCTGGGGAAGTAACTTTTGCGTGGTAGGAATTTTAAATCATAGGTTTGGGGAAGATGAAACCGCGGGTATTGAATAAGGGAAAAGGGAAGCCGGTTAGTTTTTATGATTTTTTGTCGTGTATTGGTTAACATGGCTGTTTATTAACGATTATAGTCGATGAGTATGGGCCGTAATTTAGTCAGTCCGTTTCTTTTTGGGTTGGGCTTGGTTTTCTGTTATTGGGTTTTTTGTCTCTCCATGTAATGTTTTAAAAGGTGTGGAGTTGTGTGAAATATGATATATATTTGTATCCCTATAAGTAAGGCTCCCTAAAATTAAAGGTAGAATCTAAATACAAAATATCATGAACAAGAATTTTAATTTTCTAAGAAATAAGAAAGTAACACAAAATACAATTAATGAGTTTCGAATCACCTTCAACATTGATAAACCTCCTAATTATTTGCGCATAAGAAAACCCACTTTTAGGCCATAAGGTTCAGCAACCAAGACATCAGTAAGACCAATCGGTTTGGCACCAGCAACACAAATAACAGCATTCGCATAATTTGTGTTTGTACCTCCCCCTCCTTGTATAAATGTGCAAATTTTTTATACGAGCAATAGTTGAGATCGAGAGATGAATGAATCGGAGAGATGGAGCGTGTTAAGAGTTGCATGCATTGTTGAGTGGCAACATTGAGGATCTTCACTGGATTCTCTTTGTGAGGGTCTCAGGGATCCTCAAATCACATCCGTTCATAGTACATTGTGACATCCCACATCTCCCAAGGGAGTGATCCTTATATGTATATTCTCATCCCTACCTAGCACGAGGCCTTTTGGGAGCTCATTGGCTTCGGGTTCCGTAGGAACTCCAAAGTTAAGTGAGAAAGGGGCTAGAGCAATCCCATGATGGGTGACCCACTGGAAAGTTGCTTGTGAGTTCCCAAAAACAAAACCGTGAGGGAATGGTAAGCCCAAAGCGGACAATACCGTGCTACGGTGGTGGAGCGGGCCGGGGAAGTGATCCGCCCCGGGCCGGGATGTGACAATTTGGTATCAGAGTCTCACCCTGGTCGCGGGTGTGCCGACGAGGACGTCGGGCTTCTAAGGGGGGTGGATTATGACATCCCACATCGCCTAGGGGAGTGATCCTTATATGTATATTCTCATCCCTACCTAGCACGAGGCCTTTTGGGAGCTGACTGGCTTCGAGTTCCGTAGGAACTCCGAAGTTAAACGAGAAAGGGGCTAGAGCAATCCCATGATGGGTGACCCACTGGGAAATTGCTCGTGAGTTCCCAAAAACAAAACCATGAGGGAATGGTAAGCCCAAAGTGGACAATATCGTGCTACGGTGGTGGAGCGAGCCTGGGAAGTGGTCATCCCCCGGGCCAGGACATCGCCCAGGGGAGTGATCCTTATATGTATATTCCTATCCCTACCTAGCATGATGCCTTTTGGGAGCTCATTGACTTCGGGTTCCATAGGAACTCCGAAGTTAACCGAGAAAGGGGCTAGAACAATCCCATGATGAGTGACCCACTGAGAAGTTGCTCGTGAGTTCCCAAAAACAAAATCGTGAGGGAATGGTAAGTCCAAAGCGGACAATATCGTGCTACGGTGGTGGAGCGGGCCCGGGAAGTGATCCCCCCGAGCCAGGATGTGACAAATTGGTATCAGAGCCTAACCCTAGTTGTTTGTGTGCCGACGAGGACGTCGGGCCCCTAAGGGGGGTGGATTGTGACATCCCACCTCGCCCAGGGGAGTGATCCTTATATGTATATTCCCATCCCTACCTAGCACGAGGCCTTTTAGGAGCTTACTGGCTTTGGGTTCTGTAGGAACTCCGAAGTTAAGCGAGAAAGGGGCTAGAGCAATCCCATGATGGGTGACCCACTGGGAAGTTGCTCGTGAGTTCCAAAAAATAAAACCGTGAGGGAATGGTAAGCCCAAAGCGGACAATATCGTGCTGCAGTGGTGGAGCGGGCCCTGGAAGTGGTCCCCCACCCCCCGAGCCGGGATGTGACATACATCGTGTAGTCATAAATCATTGTAAATTTTTATACTTAAAGTTAAATATAAATAATACCTGACGAAAATTAGTCACATGATGTATGATGAATAAATGTGATCGGAGGATTCGGCAAGGATCATCTCTCAAGTGGCAGGGCTTTTCAAGGGCCCTGTGCAAAATTTCTAAATGGACCCCTCTAATAGCTTTCCAAAAAAAGAAGTAGGACAAGGTATTGATGCTAGAAAGCAATAACTTAAATCAAAACAAATTTAGGACTTACTGATTGTAAATGTATAAATGTCATTAAATAATAAATAAAAAGAGCTACAAACATAACTTTCACTAAATAATCAAAAGCACTTCAATCTTGAACAACCAAACAAGAAAAAAGCTTCTTTAAAACTCTAACTTCAAAGTTTCACTTGAATATATAACATTATTATATAATAGAATAGAAAAAACTGTTTTTAGGGTGTTATTATTGGCACTTCAAATATCTTATTGTGTACTCCAAATTTTTATATTTAGAAAGAAAACAAATTTACACTTATAAGAAGTGCCCACTGAGAGTATTGAGTGCTAATGAAAACAATTTTTTTAATATATAGCAATATTACATAAAAATTTTAGATGGAAAAGTTTTTAGGGGCCCTTCTGATACAGGACATGAAATAAGATCATCGGAAGATACAATACATTTGGCTTTTGAAATTCAGTCGATATACATGGAATACAAGGGTTCTAAAGTAATGAATTTTATGTAATAATTCAATCTTTATTTAATGTAATAAATATATGTTAGTGGGGTAGATTAAGTGGGGTTAATATTAATGAGTTCATTAACTCTAGTAATGATGCATGTATCAGTAATTATTAAAAGGGGGTTTAAGTATCTATAAATTCATGTATTTGTAAAGAAAAGGGGAGAAGTTGTTTGAATTATCATATTGATATTTGAGTTGTAAACTCGTTTTTATGTGCTTTTCTCTTGTTTAAGAGTATGTTTCTTTGTTCTTTCTAGTGTCTACATTGTAGGCTGGTACTAGAACCAAAGTTTATAGGGTTTTCAGGCCTCTCCTTACACTAGGAGATAGTGAACCCTACCTATCAATCTTATATGTGATTTTATTTATTTTTATCCGCTGCATCATGCATCAGCTGGTATCAGAGTGTCAGCTCGATCCAAGGGTGATGCTGTAACAACTGCAACATGTCGCAACTACCAATAGATGGAGGTCTCAATCTAGATCTTCCTCCAATATTTGATCGTTGTTCTGAGGGTTGTGAAATATGTGATGCAATTCCAAGTGGATGGGACCTTGGAAATGTTGAAGGCTACAACTTCAAGCTTTTCTTTGAAGTTATAGAAGTCGAGTCCCATGGCTCGTTTCACTTGTTCGGTAGTTCTGAATTTATTGATTTGATTGGAGTTGGTAATTTCAATTCAAGTACTACAAGGAACTTTGCAAATACAACTAATCAAATGAAGATTTATTGAGAAGACGTCCAGATCAAGACCTTGGCTGTGGAGCATATTTTATGCAATTCAAAGTTTCCCATTTATTCAAAGTATCTATTTGTTTGGAGTGGAAGATATCAATATTTTATCCCCAAAGCGGATGGTGATTTGAATTCGAGGACGAATTCTCTCCGACTAGGTGAGAATGATGCAGGACATGAAATAAGATCATCAGAAGATTCAATACATTTGGCTTTTGAAATTCAGTCGATATACATGGAATACAAGGGTTCTGAAGTAATGAATTTTATGTAATAATTCAATCTTTATTTAATGTAATAAATATATGTTAGTGGGGAAGATTAAGTGGGGTTAATATTAATGAGTTCATTAACTCTAGTAATGATGCATGAACTATGAGTGCATGCATGGTTCCTTCTTGCTTTGTTCTGAAAAAAGTACTTACATATGCATGCATTGTAAATTTTGGTTATAAAGTTGAATAAATTAAACTGAAACAACAAACATCAAATTAAACAACGATGTATTATGTATAAGAGGATAAGAAACGTGCGTCTATCATTTCTCCTAGCAAAAAAAATGATAAAATACAACGAAAGATATAAGTCTGGTATGGTATGGGAAATCTTAATTAGCAGCGGATTAGGGAACTTTTTCAACTTAAGTATGTAATTCAATTTCATTCCATTCACAATTTTTTCTTTTTGGGTAAGGCTTTAGTTCCTAAACAATTATGGATTCGTTTAGAAGCACTTTTAAAATAGATGAAAGGGCTTTTAAAGAAAATATTTTTGGATTCCAAAAGCACTTAAAGTGCTTCCTACAAAATGTACCAGTTATGTGCTTCTTGCAAAAAACACTTTTAAGTATTTTGTTTTTAAGATTCACTTGCATTTTTGCTAAGATTGGATCCAAAAAAGCAAAATGATGCAAACAATGGAAGGACAACTCAAACAGAGAAAGATAGAGGGTATGCTTGGTTCTATGTACGTCACCCGTAGTAGCCAATCAAGAAATAGATTGAGCTTCTGCTTGTGGCATACAAGGAGCCAAGTATAACTCAGTTTACCTTTAACTTCAATTTTCACACTCAAGCCACACCTTTCCCTGCAATCATTATACTAACAAAACAATGTATATTTTAACTATGAAAAAACTCATGCGTGTAGACCTTAATTTAGTCAAGTTCGCTAGAACCGTGTGTTCTGTCTCTCAGCACCCAGTTCTAATTCTCCTCTTATAGTTTAAGTTAATTTAGTGTAGACTAACACTTTGTATAAGTGAGTGAACTAAGTCATGAAGATTGAAGTGAAATGCATACTCTATATATAGAGTCACCGACCTTACAAGGAAGATTTCTTACCATGTACACAACATGTAATTTTAATGCACTTTCATTTTGAGTGGATTCTCATTTAAAAACCAAATCATAGAGGAGATTTTGAAAATAAATTGAAATCCATATGTGTAATTGTTATAGTCACCGCCATAATACTGAGTGGCGCCGCACCATTGCACCCTCCAACGCTTTTTTTTTTCCTTTCTTTCTCACTTAAAAGGAAAATAAAATCATCTACTTTGATTCAAAAAAGAAAATGTTTCTACAATAACTTATGCAAAAAATGAATCAACAAGACTAAGGCTCGGGATCAACGAGGTTTTTTTTTCACCGAAAATTTCCCGAGCTTTTGTAACAAGAAACATAGAAGTTACAGCGATGGCAAAACGCCCCTCAAGTATTTGTCATGAACGTTGATAAATGCGTTACAGACTTACAGTAGAGTTTCGACTATGAAAAAAGTTACTAGAATGTTATCTTCATGCCATATATATACCATTGCATAGTTTTAACTCAAGTAAGTCTCGGGAAATGATTCTCACACACTATTTTTAGCCTTGTACACACCCCTGTTTAATCATGGCACTTGATTTCGTTTGATTTATTTAATTCGATGGTTATAAAGAAAAAAGGATATATGAGAAGTTAAAAGAGGTGTGTGAAAATCAATTTCCTAAGTCTAACTCTACATAAAATGGGGGCTAGTTAGGCTCGGCCTGATATTACGCAGTGGTCGAATGATGATTCTTAACTTTGGCTTCATTTTTCTTTTAAAATAGCATGAACTAACTTACTATTAAAATCAACTAGTTATTGGTTTAGTGATACTTTTCTTCTCTATATAAGAAGAAGTCTCAAGTTTGAAACGCCCACCGAATTAATCAAGCAAATATTAACACTTGGACCTAAGTAAAACCTTATATACAATGGGACTGGGCTGTTTCAGCCATAGATTGGGCTGTGGGCCGAGTCTAATTGTGACTCCTATTCTGGGCTCAATTTTCTGTTAAAATGACACCAAATTAGTCCCCAAGGAAGTAGGAAGGGAAAGACTCACAAATCATCATATTAGTAGACAGATTAGTTATGTACTGTGAGTCATCATATTAGTAGACAGATTAGTTATGTACTCTTACATTCATACAAGTTCGCATATTATTTGGCACTTGTATAATATAAAGTGCCTAACTATTTTGTTTGTATCTTTTGGTTTTTAATTTGTGACGGGAGAGAGATAGAGAGGATGAAATAAAGAAGGACTTGGATTGTCTGCCCTCCTCATCCCATACCTTTTCCATCCCCTCCTATTTATGTGGTCACGGTTAAGACACGTCAACATTTTATATTAATTTTTTTTTATAGAAATAATAAAACAAAATGCAATGGGAATATAAAATGTTGACGTGGCTTAACCGTGACCACAAAATATACGAGGGGATGAGAAGGGTAGACAATCCAAGTCCAATAAAGAATCAACAAAAACGAAATCTTGAAAGTTGGGTCTTTAGTTTCACTTTCTTCGTCTTTCCTTTTGCATTTTTTCTACATCTCCCACCACCTTTCTTCATCCCTCCTTAAAAGTTAAAATTGCTTCCTAGCATTAGGATTAATTTGAATGGTTAGGGTTGTTTGGTCAACAGACTCCGCACATAGAGATCCGAAGAGAATCTCACTCACCAAACCCAGCCCAAAACAAGGAAATCAATTTTAAATTTTTTTATCACATACCCTTGACTTAGCCCAGCCTGCACAAATTCAACAAAATTACATATGTGTCATCAACCAAATTCCTCCTTAACCATTTTTGCACGAGCAGTTTCAACCATATGTAGAATCAGTTTTGTATACTGTAATAGTAGAATCAGTTTGTATACTTTCAAAAAACATTTCTAAATAAAAAAAAAAACAACTTAACTATCTGTAGGATCAGTTTTGTATACTTATTAGTATAATTAGTTTGCTTACTTTGAAAAAAAAAACATGTGAAAAAGTCAAATTAACCATCTGAATAATCAATTTTGTATACTTATTGGTAGGTTCAATTTGTATACTTTCAAAACATACTAAAATCACAAACCACAAACACAAAATCCCAATTTGGATAAACCAAAAAAAATCATAAATCTACACACACAAACTTAAAAAATGAAAGAAAGAAGACGACACACTGCTAAAACGAGCATTTTAGAGCTTCATATCAAGTGAGTTTTCTCGTAGCAAGCACGTAGAATGCTTATTTAGATTCTTAAACAAATAAAAAAGGGTACATACGAAGAAGGGGAAATAAGAAGAAGGAAAGAGTGAGTGAAAATAAAGAGGCAACTTTAACAAAAAGTTTCTGCTACTATTTACTTTAACGAAAAATCATATTTTTATATTAAAAAGTCAATCATTATACTATTCACTTCACCTTTTATTTTATCATTTTCGTTAAAACTCAAAATTTTCTAATCATTTTCATTAATTTTTCAAAAAAAAAAAAAAAGTATGAAAAGAAGAGAAAGACCCGACAAATCCATTTACCTTTCAAACATAGTGAGCAAAATTTTAAATGCAAAAGCGAACTGAAAAAGCAACCATGACATTACTTACCAAAGTTGAATAGTTTCGTCTCTAGGTGAAAACATAAAAAAAAGTCTCCACATGAAGAGTCCTAAAATAAGTGTATTACTAATATTTATCAAATATCGGTAACATATCAACAACATTCATTGAACGTATCAACATCCATATGGACATTTTCGCCCACGTTGTTTACACTTCCAGCTCATCTGCAGTCCTTTTCTCCTTCTCCTCCTCCCAAAATTGTAAATTGGTCATGAAGCCCCCATATAAAATCCGTAATTTCAATCCAACTGGAGTTTAGCACATATTGTAATTTACGACGTTCATTGAATAGAATGGCCAAAATAAAAAAACCCCAAAGCAGCAGCTGCTGCTTTTCTTTCAGCAACAAAAGTAGTGTTCAAATAAAACCCTGCATTCCAGCCTCCTGAGATGCGAGTGACTTTGAAAATCTTTGAGCTAAGAAGACTAGCAAAGTGGTTCAAGATTCGGACACCATTGCTCCATGGGAATGAGCTTCTTGTTGAAGAACATAAGCATATCACGTTTGAAACCAAACCGAATCAAAATACGATTCATACTAAATTGTTATATTACTAATTACATCGATAACTTTTAATAAACAACCGTTAATACGTGTAGGTATTAGATAATAATTGAGTTACGGACTGTATCCTAAGTTGTACAATTAGTTGTATCAAGGACTTTTTGTGCGTGATTGATGTTTTAAGCATATGTTAGCTGGATGGCAGAATGACAGATACCAAAGCTTTGGCTCCCTGTAATTATCGTACAACAACAAAGTCATACTTACGAACATAACTTTTAATTGACCTTGCTTAGGCATGAAATGTGGGACCCATCTTCCTAATCCTGTAAAGTTTGTAAACCACACTTCGGAGCGTTGGATTGATGGTAGCGTACTAGCGTTGGCCAATTTCTCGCGGTTATGGATAATTTTTTTACATGATTGTCATGTTGTTACGTAGTATTATAAATTATTCGTAATTATTATACATATTGAACTTGTTAATGTTACACCGTAAAATAAAAATTTATTGTTCACTACTCATATTTTAATAGATAGAACATAAACTAATAACACACAGTTTTTTTATGTAACAAGTAAAAAATAAGTCGCCTCAATTCATATTATTATGCCAGTTAGACATGGCAAGTTAAAACACTATAAAACGATATGAACACGTCCAAAAAGTTAAGGGTCGTTTAGTATTATGGACTCAAATTTATAACTCAATAAGTGTTTTTGAGTTCTAAGCCTAAAAAATCTATTCATACATCTGTTTTTGCAAAACTTGAACCAAAAAAGTACTTAAAAACTACACAAATTCCTAAGAACACCAAAAGTATGTTTTGTGTTTTTTTTTTTCCTTCAATCGCAATCTAATTTCTTTGTGTACGATATTGCGAAGTCTAGTAGTTGGTGAAGAGTCATCGATATGAGAATTGCACCACCAACATCAAGTACATCTTCGGCATTGTCAAATCCACTCACCATCACTGTCATCCCGCTCATCACCACTACCAGTCACCACCACTTAAGTGTTTGACTTAAGTCTTACCGTGATTTTGGATGGGGCTTTGAGTTTATACATTTAGATAAGAAATGAATATCACACAACACGAGAACAATAAAACATGACAATTAACAAGCATAATGTAGATATAGTACATAGTATCACTCAAAATGAGATGTGATTCAAATTATTTTTCTTTTCGAATTCATCATGCACGAGATTTAAACACTTTCTTTATTTTTGAATTTGTTATGCACGAGAGTTGAATATAAAATTTCTCACTTTCAAATACATAAGAATATTATTAAAGTGTAGTACTAAAAAACAAACAAAGATCAAACTAACAATTAATACAATTAAATGCTTTCCATAATTCACCAGATTCACTTTACCGAAGTAGGTGATTAGGTGCAGCGAACATGGTTGCCTTAAGATGGAAAAAAGAAAGAAAAAAACTCGATCTGAAACAGATAAGGACGAAGGTTCCAACCTCAAATCATATTTTTCATCAAATCACATGGACTCCCAGCAATTCATTTATCTAGGATCTAATCCAAATTTTGTTAATTATTTTTTCTAATTATTTGTTAATTTTTTTTGTTTTTTTTGTGTGTGTCAAACAATAGATAGATTAGATATTAGATTAAATAATCGATAGGGTGAGAGGGCAACACTCATCTTCACCACTAGGGTAGAGGGCCATTTGCTGTCAAATGCAAATATGTAAGATATTTTTTAAGTCTCGGGGTATAAAAAGTCTAATATTATAGTTTAGAATTCGATCAAACAAATTATAATTTAGAATATTTTGTTACAAAAGTTTCATAAATCGACTATAACATAGTGTGTAATTACAATTTTCTAATGTGGGAACTTGTATTTCCAATAGAATTGAGCATTTAAATATGTTTTCTCTAATGCGGGGTGTGAGTGTTGGTCAACCAATCACAATACAAGATCAACCTTAACACTCATATTCTGCAACCATTTTGTAAGATTTATTTCGCACTAGAGAATTTCTCATTCCTTCTTAACTGCAAATTACAATTAACTAGCATACTAATTGTTTATACGCACATCTCAATTTCTGTCATCTCTAAGCTTAAAGATTCATATCCTCTGTAATAAAAATCAAGATCAACTATTTGCATTGATGTTTCAAATCCCCTCACAGATGCTAACAAATCATTACTCAAGAAAAGAACTTCAATCGAGTCTCCCCTAGCATTTTGTTAATACTCAATACAGTAGCAGTTGTGCTATTAAAGAGTATAGTTTAGTGATATTTCTTTTCGCTTATAAGTATGTGGTATTAGGTTTGATTCCCACAGATAGCAAGTTTGATACTAAATTATTATGGCAGCCCATTGTGTTTGTGTCTTAACCTTAAATCCTACTCACGGAGCGTAGTTATGCACTAAATTGAAGCTCATGTGCTTCATAGATGTAAACCTTAAATCTTGCTCAGGGAGCGAGCGTAGTTATGCACTAAATTGAAGCTCATGAGCTTCATAGATGTAAATATGTTGTTGTGTTGAAAAAATACAGGCAAATTTTTTTTCATGATCCCTGCGGTGAGATGCTAGTTTTAACTTGGCCCCCGTGGTGAAAAAATTATTAATCATGACCATGTGGTCAAGTTCGTTAGCAATACCAATCCAATTTGTAATTTCATTCTTTCTTTCGTTAAAACTCCGTTAAACTTGAAGGGCAAATATGCATTCAATCCTATTAGTTGTCTCAACTAATCGTAAATTACCACATGAGCATGTGTGCTGCTTTTAATACACCTAAATTTCCCTCATCTTCGTTACCATCATCTAGGTTTTTTTTTTTTTTTGAATATGGAACAAACAATATTATCTACACTAAAGGAAAGGGGGATGCTTAGCCTTACAATGAGCTAGCCATAACGTGGTTCAAATTCGCCCTTGGCGATAATCAAATCTAAGATCTCTCACTTACAAGTAAAGAGGATTACTACTAGACCGTAGTACTAAATGACACATTCATCTAGTTCTCAAGGAAGAAATAAAAGTGGCATCCATGGAAGGTGTAATCAACCTCTTCAGGCCTAACAACAACCGCAATCCATACCGATTTAGTGACTGAAAGACGTCGTGCAACAACAATTGAACCTCGAGTCCGTCAAAACTCGAGCCATTAACCTCTTCAAAGACTTCTCTCGCGTTGTGTTCTTTAGAAAATCTCAAGCAGGCTTTTCAACATTGTCGATGAAATCAAGGTTCAAAGGCCTTCATTATTCATTCCAATAATGCAAACGCTAAAAAACTATACAGTTGTTGCCAGTGATGCGGCCGATGCTTCGAAACAATTGCTTGAGATGGAGGTGGTAGAAAAGGAGGAGGATTATCTCCCCTCCTAATCTTTCTCTCATTCCTTCCCCTCTTATTTGAATGGTTACAGTTAAGTCACGTTAACATCTTATATTAATATCTTTATAGAGACAATAAGACAAAAAACAATGTGTGAGAGGAGGAAAGAAAACATCTTTATGAAGGAGATGAGAATAGAATGGGAGAAAATCCTACTCCCTTGCCAAGAGAAAAATTGTTTCATGTATAGTTGGAGATGCGAACATTTGAGGAAAAAGGCATGGTTGGGAAAATGGAGAGGCTCAGAGAGTGGGAGGCGGTGGTTGCCGTGGCTAAGGTGGGTGTTGGGGCCAATGGAAATAGGGACCAAGGTGGTCCTAAGACCACCCGAGTTCAGAAAATATACATGTGAATGTTTTCTGACGACATGTTATGAATGTTTGGTATGGTTCCTTTCGTGCTTACTAAATACTTGATGCAATCTCGACAGGTTGCGAGACAACACTCGACAAATTCTCTTTATATTACTTATCAGATTGCTTCAGCATATGCTGATATTTGTTGACATGTTCACAACAAGCCCACAATGTAAATAAATTGATTTTTTTTTTTTGCATGCTTCACAATCTGTTCCTATTTAAAACACTTGTATTTAACATTAGGACTTTCAAAGTTCAAATCCTAAATCCGACATTGGATGGGTGGGTGGGTTTTTTAATTTCTTTTTCGTTTTTTAGCAATGAACGGAGTTGACCATTTTACCTATGCATATGGATGGAGTTTTGATAGAATTTTTTATTCAAACAAAGACTACTAACAAACTTGACCACATGGTCATAACCAAGAGTTTTTTCACCACATATGTTAAATTAAAACTAGCATCTCACCACATGGACCACGAAAAATAATTTGATCAAAATTTAAATAAAGTCTCACTTTTACTTTGGAGGTTCCTTCAAAAAATGACAATCATCTCATTCTAAAAGCTATAACTAGTAAATAAAGGTGTAGTCGAATTCAAATTTATGAACTAACCGGATCATCTCATTTCGTGAGCAGTACACAATCCAAACATAAATGCGTAGTCAAACTCAAACTTATTTACCAACTACCCTTTCATGCCTTCATAAGAATTTAATAAATTTTACCATTTGACAAAAAAAAAAAATCTCATCCCTCTAGGAGCATGCACTTTTGTACATTCTCGTTTGACAACTTAAACTGTACTAACTATTTTAGTCGGATATGATAAATAATTAACGGATAGTACTGATTAAATTATTCGAGTATTTGATGCTTTACCGGATAAATTTATGCATCAGATAATACATCGGACTACAATAAATTTCTAAAAAAAAATCACCGAATAATTGATGTTAAAATGAAAAAAAGGAAGAAAACCAAAGTAAAAAAAGAATTAATCCTCATTGCACTGACAAATTAAAAAACGAAACATAAAAATGGAAGGAAAGAAACCGAGGTTTCTCTCACAGTTGTGTTATCCTTTCTTCATCATCATCCCCGCGCATCAAATCTCACTCTCTCTGCCGAACCCACTTCCTCATTTCTTCAATTAATCTCCCAAAACCCATATGGATTCACCAACCAAAATAATATAATTGAAGATATAAATTGATGAAGAAATGAAATCAATTTGTAAGAAATAGACAGATCAACCAATTTCATAAGAGACGGAACAGAGAGCGAACAGAGTGTGGGAGCGGAGAAAAAGGACGAAGAAGAACGAAGTATAGCAGATGAATTCGAGAGGAGGAAGAAGTACAAGGAACAGCAGATGGAGTTCGTTCTGGATAGGGGAGAGAACGGAGATGGCACAGATCCGTTTGAGAGCGAAGAGACAACGCGATTAAATTTTCCTGGGCTTTTGAGTTTTGAACCCGCTAAATTATCCTTAGCTTTTGGAGTGTATTATTTAGCAGGTATGAGCCGGACTAAAAAGTGGGCCCGGGATATTTAATCAGCCGGCTATTTAATTCAAAACTGCACCAAACATCTGTTTTGCACTATTAATCCTATCCGAAGTCTAATAGGATGTACCAAACGAGATCTTAAATTCAAATTTATAATCATATCCTTCCGCGCGCACGTAATTTGAATTTAATTGTGTAATCAAATTAAAATTTATGTATCAACAACCCTCACACCAACATAAGATTGTATTTATTTATTTGTTTTGTGAATTTTCTTACAATCATCTCATCTCATCAGCAGAATGCAATCAATAAGTAAAGAGTAATGTTAGGGAGGTTATCTATTTAAACTGTATTTTGTAAATCATGTAATATGGTTGTTGATGATTGAATTATTATTTAAATGTTGATTAAGGCACATATTTTTTTTATTAGTGACACATAACATGGTTTACAAATATAATTTAAAAAATTGATCTATTTAGCATTCCGTATAAGTAAAATGTACAGTCAAATTCAATTATGAGCTAACTACCCCTTCACGCCTTTTCAAGAAACTTTTATGATAATTTCTTTACAATTAAATGTGTTGTCAAACAAAATTTATATACTAACCACCTTTTTACTTTTACCGAAGAATTTTCTTATCCTGAATTTTTTTTTTTACAATCATCTCATTCCGTGGGTAGCACGTAATTAGTAAATATAACTAAAAAGACGTATACCACCATCTTATCAGAGAACTTATATCCTCTTACCCACTCATTGTAAGGGATAAATATGGCTTTACATGGTTAAATACTTCCTTTTTTTTTTATACCATTTTATCTCCAAGATGGTGCCCATAGATCCCGGAGCATTAGATGTAACCCAAAAAAAAATATCCAACCTAATAGCTTTAAACCATTGCAAAGCACTATAAAAACAGAGTCAACACTCTGTTTTCTACATGCACTTACCAAACTGCCTATACACCAACTCTCCATAGTCTCACTCCCATACTCCTCAATTCCTCCTCCTCCTTCTTATCCCTTTTTTGCTCTCGCAATCCCAATTCCGCAAGGAAACCGAGAATGTCTCAGAGAGCGAATCGCCACCAGAGAAGGCCATCCCAGTGTTTGTTTTTGTCCCCTGACTATCTCTTGGCTACCCTGGCTGATGATGCTGCATCTGCAGGCAATGTGGGTGCTGCTGCTGTGGTGTCGGGTCAAGCTCTGCCGCCTCAGATGACCACTCCTCCTCTGCCACCGACCTCGAAAGCAGCAGAGACCAAGGAGGTTTCGACTGAGGACAAAAAGAAAACCACAGATGCGGATAACTAAACCCAATTGGCATTGCATTGTTTGTGTTGCGTTGTGTTGTGTTGTGTTGCGTTGTGATTTGCCGATCGGTGTTGTTATGTTGTCTCAAGAATTGAGCGTTTTCTTGATGTTTAGAATCACAGATGAACCACATTAATGAAAAAAAAAAATATTTACTTTGAGTTTAATTAGTTTTTAATTCTTTTAATTTTGTATGTATGTGTATTTCTGTGTTTGGATGATTGGATCCAATGGGGAAGCTGATTTGAGCAGTTTTATCCATCACAAGTTAAAATTAATGGAATGATTAAACAATGGAATTCAATGGAGGGCTGCATTGGGGCAGTGGAATTGAAGGCTTTTGCTGCAAAATCCAAGAGTTGGTGAGGTCGTAATGTGTTTGGGATTAAAAATGGCTTGGGAGCATGGTATTGATTCCTATCTCGGTGGAGGCTCTGTTGCCTCTACTTTCCAATGGCCTTGCATTCCTCAACAAGGCCCCTTCACGTAGAACCACTATTTCGTGTATCACGCATAAAGTCAATTTCATATCGGTTTAATCAAGCCATACTATGTATTTGACATATAAATCCGAGTTAGGTGCTATCTGACCAACTTAATACTATGTATTTGACATATAAATCACCGAGTTAGGTACCATCTGACCACCCTATTCGTTTCAACGGGTAAGAAAGAATTTGTTTGAGTACTGTATGGATGAGAAATACAGGAGATACAGACTGTCAAATTCAAAATTGCTCATATTTCTCTCTCATTTGAGCAAAATTGAAGAAAAACTCGTGACTTGACGTTTTCTGTTAAAAACGTCACCATCACGATCAACATTTTCTTATTTATTTTAAGGTTTTTATCACAAATATCCCTGAAATTGACCATCACCATCAAGATGATCATTGGAATTGAAAATCAATCAATGTAGTTCCTGAAAATAGGTGTCGCAAATCAATGTAGTCCTTTTGTCACAATTCTGTTAAAAATTCCGTTAAGTGATGATGTGGCACATAAATGAGTCACATAAGTCCATTTTTTGTCACAAATGGTCATTGAAATTGACATGCGACATCAAAATGGTCATTGAAATTGAAAATCGATCAATGTAGCCCAGCAAATAAGTGTCCCAAATCAATGTAGTCATTCCGTCACAATTTTGTCCAAAATTCTATGATGTGCTGATGTGACACATAATGGGTCACACAAGTCTAATTAAATTCAAAAAATTACAACATAGGTTTAATAATTTAATAGTTAATAAAAAAGTTGTGAACCCAAAAACCCAGTCCTACAATCACCTCCAATCCCAGTTCACATTCTTCTACCTCTTTCGTTGTCTATTCTCTAAAAAAAATCTCAATACACCCATCTTTACACACTTTGACACGCTTCACCAAATTAAACCTGGATCGAGATCACCTTTGGTGAAGGCTTGACTGATTGGCAACTCTTATGGGACATCACCGTTAACATTTAAGCGATCAACATCCTCACAACTTTAATCTTAGAGAGCTTGTTTGGTGCTTTCTTGGTGGGCTGGTGACTCAAAGAACGGCGAAGTATGTCTTGAGATAATGAGGTTATAACCGAGATGCGTCTATTGTTGGTTGAAAACTATTTCCAAACCCCCTCTTAGGCCTTGGTTAAGCCTTGTGCCTTTGAAAATTTATTGAAGGGCTCTCTCTTCGGAGTAGGTCCTACTATAAGAAAAAAAAATTATTGTGCAAAAATGTATTTAGACAACTTTTTAAACTAATTATTAAACCCACATAAGCACATAATAAAAAATCTTACAGAATTGTAGCGAAATGATCATATTGATTTGCGACACCTATTTTTAAGGACTATATTCATCGATTTTCAATTTAGGGATCATCTTAATGGTGTGGGTAAATTTCAAGAACCATCTAGATGGTGTGAGTCAATTTCAAGGATCATTTGTGATAAAAACCTGTAAATTTTGTGGGACCCATTTATGTGCCACATCAACACTTAATAAAATTTTTAACAGAATTGTGACGGAAGTACCACATTGATTTGCGACACCTATTTTAAGGGACTTCATTGCTTGATTTTTCAATTTTAAAGACCATTTGTGATAAAAACCTTTTATTTTATTATATACGACTATGTCACAATGTCCAAAGTCCGCCTAATGTAATCGCGCTTAATAAGGCTCGAGCCTACCAAGCTTTTAACCACCGAATGAGTTATAGGAGACTCCTTTGACACTAGCACCTTGAGTATTTAGACTACGTCAATTTTTGTATAGTTATAAAGTAGTAAGACAAAGCCATGACTAAGCTATGCCTTTGTGGGAATTTGAGGTATTTCTTTTACCGAAAAAGATGGTGCAAGAAAAAACAAACAAAGTCACGACAGAATCGAAAAATTTCGACATTCCTGAAGAAGGAATGAGAGTATGCTGTGAGGGTGGTAAGGTTGCACATTCATTGGCCATCCGTAGCGAGGATTAGAAAAGATCATTCCTAACTTTGGAGCTTTATGTCTTGAATATGTAGTTTTCAACATTGGCCTGTGTTAGGTGTCTAAGTCATTGCATAGGACATTGCTGCTTCGACCAAGCTGACTTGGCTTGTGGTCGATTAATGGAATTAAACTTGAACATGTCAGAGGCTGATTTGGTAGGAGTGTAGCTCATGCGCGTGGCCAGTATGATTCTATGCTCCAGTCTTGTTTAAGAATCTTAGAAGTATGTATCATCCTGCAGTCAAATCTGGATACAATCAAATAATTAAAAGAACTTACTTCTTGGAGCGCTACCATGATTTGTACAGAGGTTGTTCACTGGACGGATGGGCCTTCAAATAGTTTTTCATGTCACTTCTAAACGCCTTAGCGTGAAAGTGAACTTCCATGCTTGTGAGGGACTATTTTCATACCCCAGACCCTTGTACTTTGAGCGCATTGCTTGTTGAAGTTCGAACCTGAAAAGGTGAACTTTGACTAATCTGCAGAAAGTCGCTGCTTGCGTTGTCCGTAGTAAAACAACGAAATTTTCTTCATTAGAGATTGGAATTATAAGCTGTAAAATGTTGTGAAAATATCACATATGTAGCTTTCCAATGATGTAAGCATCATTGTCCAATTATATGAGGATTTCAAGTTTAGTCCATCAAGTGGACGGATATGCATGAGCATAATGTTAGTTGCCTTTTACTTCGCACCGGGGTTGGTTCACGTTCTAATTTAGGCAGGTTTGGAGTAGCAGACACACTTTTCATGTCTTCCAGATGTGCATGGTTTGCCACAAGGATCACTGATGCTTGCATTGTAGCTTGTAGACAATGACGTGTTGCCTAAGCTTAATTGCCCAAATCATTTATTCCTGATGAAGTGTTCGCAAGGTCACCATGAGTATATGATAGTGAATTCATCAAAAATCCTAAGAGGATATCTAACATAAGATATTGTGTCCTCGAGCATTAAGATTACTTGCAGTACACGTCAATCTTTAGATTGTAGGAATCTCCATGAATATAGGAAACCTATATCTCAACAAGGTTTATGGTACTTGCGGACCATTCCAGAGCCCAACAAGGTGTGGTGGCACCGTGGGTTTGTTTGTTCAGCTAATCGTGATTTGAGCTGTTTAAGTCATGACCAGAATATGAAGGCATACTTACTCCGATCCACCACACTTTGTCAAGAGAAAATTCGTATGAAAACCCCATTCAGGATCGATAGTTATCCAAGGAACATGTTTTTTAGATTAAGTTGGAGTAATATGTTGTTTGGATTTTTTTTTATTTGTGAGAATTCAGGTCCACAACCGCCATTTGGTGTATGAGTTGTACTAAATTAATGTGTGGGAATGTTGAGAATCGTCCCAACGTACATATTTCTCTAAAAATTTACTTCTTACTCCATACAGTATACCCCTCGTGTTTTTTCATTACGAGCTAGTATTGGAGGAGGACAAATGTGGAATTATCACATAGTACTTTGCGAGTGATGTTTTTAGCTCGTCAGAGCGGACAGGGCATTGGATGGAACCCTTATTAACGAAGATATTATTGTGTGTATCCTAAACTCACAGGTTGTTGTAGAATGTTGAGCGTAATTTTATATGAGTTCAGAGGAAGAACTCGAGGTATCCTACAACGAATTCTAGCCTGCACTACAAGTGGTAAAACGACGATAATGTTCTCCACATAACTTTCCATAAAATTCTACAAAAATCTAATATCTGTATTGTTGCTATGGCATATGGCACAACTTCCAGTTCGTTTTGAGCAGGTATAGTTTAATTTGTCAATTTAATAGTGCTGCTGTGATGTGCTGGTTTGCTGTTCAGCTGCTTTAAGTGCCAAATCTAAGATCGTTGGTGTTCTGAAAAAATAATAACATTGTAGATCTACTTCTTACCTTTCCAGACGTATATAGCACGTCACTTGGAAGACTTCGAAATCATCGTTTTCCCATAGTTGTGCAATTTTCATAGGAATGCAACTTCAACGGTATTCGTTTAAAATATTGGAAGGATTGGTTGTGTGAAGAAGTCTGAAAGGTAAAAAACTATGTGTGAATAACACCACCGTTTAATTATTAGGATTTCAATTATTGAGATCACTTGTAAACGTATACCTCATGAGAAGAGGGGGGGCCTTTTAAAACTAGTAGATTATGATCATTCATGTGCTGCTTTTTTTCTTTTTCTTTTATTCTTTTCTTGATAAAAGTAGTGGTGATTTATAATTCAAATTTAGTTTATCAAATGCAGTGTAGCTTTTTTAACAAAAAAAGAAAAAAAAAAGGGCAGTGCAGCGTTGTATCGACACAGAAAAAAGAATCTGGGTGGGACCTGCCCTTGTGTGATTTTAGGATTTGGATCCTCTCCGGAGTCTAAGGAGAGATTCCTCCTGACCAACACACGTGGATCATTGGATGAAAATCTAACGGTTATAATTATTATAATTTTAAAAAATCTTATTGTTTGTAACCGTTGGATAACAATCCAACGACATACATATGTTTGGTCAGAAGGATCCTCTTTGGGCTCTGGAGGAGATCCAAATCCGTGATTTTACCATTTTTTCTGGCTAATTATTAATTTAGCCCTTTTTTTTAACGTGTTAATTACAAGCCGAGCTAACCCAGCCGACCTGAGCTTTCATTTTTTTTTTTTTTTTTTTTGAGGACCGACCTGAGCTTTCATTGGAGAGAGGAACTTGTATGATTTGGATAATGTCGTTACAGTGTCGGCCGTGTGTTATACAAATTTTTCTTATTTTCAAAAGGGTTGACACTTTTATATCTTGACAATAATTGGTTTGAAACAGTACAAACTTGTATTAGATTCGATTTTTCAACATTGATGTATTTGACTCGTAAAACTTTCGAGCAACTCACTTTTTTACGTAACAACTCAAGGTAAATTACGTTCAAGAATTTTCATTGAAAGAAATTGTCATGTTTAATATTTTTCTTTTGAAAATTATGTTTACTTAAAAGTTTTTTTTTTGTCTATTTAGATTGATCATCTTTAATTTGAATTTTTAAAGATTGGAGATTCTGACTTCTTTGTTTATAAAGAAATTACATGGCTGAAAAAGGATAAAGACGTAGATGACTATGTCAAACTATTATGTTCTAAATTTTTGATCTTATATTGTCTATTTTTTTATATAATTAAATTAATATTAAATTTGTCATCAACGATATCGATTTCTTCTAAGTCTAATTGCATACGTGTCTTAAAATTAGAAATTAACCATATTTCATAAGCGAGTCCAAATGAAGCCGGCTCAAACAAGCCACTCCAACATTTGTTAGAGATTTTTTAGCGTGTGAGAACATAGACACATAATGACATATATAAAGAAGACTTGAAAAATTGTATAATAAAGTGGCATACTAGTCCGTGTTGTGGGGAGATTGAAAAATCTCTCCATGTACACAGACAAAGACCCGTACAAGTCGTGGCGGCACGCCATTGGTGGAACCGCCTATCACCCGCTCTTCTATCATACGATCAGCTCCACGTTGTCATTCCTCTGGCATCCAGAGAACCACCGAATATAAAGGGCCCTTGGACATTTCCCCTTCGAGACACAAGATAGCCGAGCCGCCATTGGAGGAGAGACCCGTTTCTCTATATTTTCTCCTCCTTCTTCGTCGCCATCAGAGAACCAAACAGGCAGCAAAAATGGTGAGTTTTCACACTCTTTTAGCTCCGTTTTGCTCGGCTAGGGTTTCTGACTGTATTTTCTGTTTGGCTGCCGAGAAAATTTAGAGAAAATAAAGTAAAATCACTGATTTTTGACCGATTGCGATTTCTGGGCTGGTTAATCGATCATCGGTTTTGTTGATTCGATTTTCTTGCCTTCGCTGTGTCGATCTGATGGTTTAGAGCTAAATTGGCTAGAATTTGTAGCTCATCTACTGTTCATCTGTGCATCTCGTGCTTTCAGATCTGGATTTTTGTTGAAATTTTGATCACGATTTGTTGCATTTTAAGATTGGATTTTGGATCTGTTTGTTTTGTATACGCGTTTTAGGGCCCGAATTTGATCTGATTCTTGATGATTGGGAATGTTGTGGATCTGCTGTCTGAACTGGTCCGGTCCAGATTTAATTTGTATATTTGTTCTCAATGATATAATAAAGTAATGAGTACTTGGTAGGTACCATGAAAAATTGTCGAGTACTTAGCATTTATGTTTGTTTATATATAATTTGCTGAGCTGTTATTGTTGGGGGTATTAACGCTTGTGCGAGTCAATTTGATGCGTTTCGGACAAAAATTAAACAAACAAAGGTGCACTGTTGTGTCGATTTTATCTACGGCGCGAAGGAAAGAAGTTTGACATTGGTTGTTTTTGTTGCTTAAGACATTTTAGAGGACCAAAAGATTTTACTTTTAGCATCATATCATGAAAAGATATACTAAGGATAAGACAGATTGTGCGCATTTCACCCGAGTTATGTGTTTTCATTGGAAATAAGACATGATGGGTTGGTTGAGAACTTGACTTGTTCTTCCCTGTAAAGATCCATTTTACTAATTTTCTTTTGTTAATTTTAGTTTGATAAAACGTCTTTTCAATCTATATTCATTTATCTGTTGGAAAATTGTAGTGTTGCTGTCTGATGTTTGTTGATTGCATGCAATTTGCAGGCCAACGCAGCATCTGGCATGGCTGTGCACGATGATTGCAAACTGAAGTTTTTGGAGCTTAAGGCAAAGAGGACCTACCGCTCCATAGTTTTCAAGATTGAGGAGAAGCAAAAGCAGGTTGTGGTTGAACATGTTGGTGAACCAGCGGAAACCTATGAGCAGTTCACTGAGAAGCTTCCTGCTGATGAATGCCGATATGCTATTTTTGATTTTGACTTTCTTACACCAGAAGGTGTCCAGAAAAGTCGGATATTCTTCATTGCTTGGTAATGCCGGTTCTTTAATCATTTTCAACTGTGTACTCTGTTATCTAATCATCTTTTACATAAATTCATTGTTTTTCCTTTCTTTCTATGAAGGTCTCCTGATACATCAAGGGTGAGAAGCAAGATGATCTACGCAAGCTCCAAAGACAGATTCAAGAGAGAGCTCGATGGCATTCAGGTCGAGTTGCAAGCGACTGATCCTACTGAGATTGGTCTCGATGTCATTAAGAGCCGTGCCAGCTAGATTATGAATCATAGGCTATCTGGTGGGAAGTTCTTCCCTGCACCCTTCGTTACTTGCGTGATATGTTTATACATTGTGGAAATGGCGACTTGGCGAATGATGGAATCAATTTCCAAGTTTCGCTGTCGTTTCTTATTTGTTTTAAACAAGTGTCTGGTTTCTGGTATATCATATGATATGTTTATTTTATAGAACCTATCTCTGTTGAGTGGCTGCTTTCGGTAGCTGTATGTCGACAAACTAATATGTAGCTGTTTGTGGGGTTTAGACGACACCTTTCCTCTTTGCGAGTGTTGTATATGACCCTCGTCATTTTTACTTTGGAGCAGTATAAAAGGAGCATGCTTTTGTGACCTTTCGTTGTTGCTTATTTAATGGCTTTATCTGTATGACCAACCTTGGCATCTGATTGGATTTTTTATCTGCTGCATCTTTTCTAAGTGGTAAGAGATGTTTTTACTTATGGTTGCGGCAACGCTTTGGGTGCGCGCAGCCTAGGGTAAACTGTCGATCGGTTCGACGAACCACTTGGGTGTGGTTTTAAGATGATGATCTGTCATGTCACGGGTGTAATGCACTTGTCTTTATCTCTCACCTCACATGACCTATAATTGTGCATCATATGACGTGGTACAATATTACGGTGTAGTGATATTCTTCTTCACTTATAAGTGAGAGGTTTTAGGTTTAATTTTCGTCAAAGACAAATTTGAAGTATGTTATTGCTAGTTCCTTGTAAGGCTTAGCTCATTTTCCCATCCCTTAATGTGGATAATCTTGTTTATTCGAAAAAATGATGTAGTACAATAAGCTGTTTTGGGGTCCTAAGCTATTCTTTTTCGTGTAAGGGTAGGCCATTAGTGGCGGAGCCAACATTTTGGATTAGGAGGGGCCTCTGAAAAATGTAAAAGAAAAATGCTACAACACCTCTAACAATGCCAACCCTGAAACAATGCTACAACATGCTCGCAAATCCCTCTCTCACGCTCACGAATCCTTTTCTTAGCCATCGTTTCATTATTGTCTCATCCATTGTCTTGTGGTCCGATTATAATGTTCGTTTTCTCGGTAACAATGGTGTTGATTTTTTTCAATTTCTCTCCATTTCATTAGTATGTTTTGACCACTTGGAAGCTGTGTTAATTGGTGAAGAAAAAAACCTAATAGGAAGGGGTAATGAGAGCACGAAAATTGCCCATGGATGAAAGCATAATTCAAGTATGTGAAAAAAAAAGTCAAGGTAGACCAGGGACCATTCTAGTCCCTTTATGGCTCTGCACCTGGGGCTAATGCATAGATTCCGTTACACTAGAAATTTTCTCTTTCAAAATTCAAATGCTTGATTCTATTTTTTTTTAATATATTTTGGTAGAGAAAAAACTATTCTTAAGAACTATAACACGATAGCGGCTCGACCTAGACTAGACTATTTCTGTTAAATAAGATTGTTGTGGAAGACTGTTGTTTGGTGAATTTTTAAATGCTGAGACTAGATTGTTACCTTGAGTTATTAAATCGGAAAATCTTCTAACACATGATCCCATCTAGTAGGATGAGACTACATATGACTCGCTTGACTTGACTCTACGAAATTGTCCAAAATCTGGCTACCAAACATCAATATATTATGTCTTATCCGTCCTATCTTGTGGGACAGACTTGAGACTAAACATATGACTTACTTGGACTCAATTCCGATCTTATCTAGCACTAGGACAGCAAACACATGTGACTTTGCCACACCTCTGATGCCATTAGATCCTTTTAGGTGATATATTATCCACAGGAAGTGCATTGTGCACTACTAACTTGAGGGCTTAAGCATTTTTAGAGGAGATGTCAAATATGGGTTGTCAAAATTTTATTTGAAAGCTAAGGTGGCCATTTGAATATGAAGTCAAAATTTCTTTCATTTTAAGATCTATTCTAATTCTTGGAATAAAACTTAAAGTTTAGGGTTTCAAATTTACCCCAACTTGCTCCAACTCATTTATAGGGCAAATTTAGACCAGGATTCGCCCTAGGTTCGTGGGACTAGCCCATCATATATGTGTATTTTTTTTAGTTTTATATTTATAAATTCATTGAATCTAACGGTTAAGATCTAATATGATCAAATCAAACGGTAAGAATAAAGAACTAAATATCCAAATTTAAATCTAACAGCTAAAATAATTAAAAAAAAAAAAAAATCTTTGATGTGTTTCATATTCTTTCATATTGTTCTGGGAGTTTCATGGTGACAGTTTAGTGATTTTTCAATATTTAAGCCAGAAGGGTTTGAGGGAAAAAATTGTTTCTGGTTAAAACCAAAATTTTCTAGATTAAAAGTTTTAGGTTTAACGCAAGGATTGGAGGTGATCTAATGAATGTGTTAAATTATTATTTATTGGGCCCTCTTACTGCAATTTTTAAGAAAAAAAATATTTAAAATAGTTTAAAAGTCGTATCCTATTGACTCTATCTTCGTTTCTTGTAAAAAAAACGATTACTAGAAAGTAAGAAGTCGAATAATTCAGCTGTCACGTCAATTATGACCTCTCTTGGAGAAAACCTTAATGTATTTAGTCGTAGTTGGCATATTTAACATGTCTTTAGGAGATGCTCTTAAAACATGCTTAATTTGACCTCAACATAAAGTAACAATGGAGTATGATCAAAAGCTTGAGATTTTCTCATATTGCTACTCACATCACTTGCTGATTCATGAGAAGATAATAAGCTTGGTGTTTGGACATAGTTCTGACCTTCAGGAGTTGTTTCAAGTGATGTACCCTTAGGCATATCAGGTAGCTCATCATGATTAATCATAATTACATAATGCTTAGAGATCTTCTTCCACTCCTAAGCTGCATTTTCATCAAACACAACATCTCTCGAGCGTAAAAGTTTCTTAGTAAGAGGATCATACACTCTATACCCCTTTTCACAAGTGGCATAACCTACAAATATGCCCTTGACACTCTTTGCATCTAGTTTCTGTCTCAACTCACTTGATATGTGTACATAGCACAAACAACCAAAGATTCTAAGATGTGCAATCCCTGGTTTTCGACCACTGAATGCTTCAAATGGAGTTATATCTCTGAGAGCTTTTGTAGGACACCTATTCAGTATGTAGACAGTTGTGTGTACAGATTCTACCCACAAATAGTAAGGTAATCCTTTATCATGAAGCATGGCTTTTGCCATTTCAACTACAGTTCTGTTCATTCTCTCTACAACTCCATTCTGTTGTGGAGTATAAGCCATAGAAAGTTGTCTTTGAATACCCTCATCTTCACACAACTTGTTAAACTCACAAGATGTGAATTCACCCCCTCTGTCACTTCTTAGGCATTTTACTTTAAAACCACTCTGTAGCTCTACCATAGATTTGAATTTTCTAAAGCAATTCAATTCATCTGACTTGTATCTGAGAAAGTAAACCCACATCATTTTTGTGCGGTCATCTACAAGAAGCATAAAATACTTGTTTCCGGCTATGGACTCATTTTGCATAGGTCCACATAGATCCACATGAATCAACTCTAGTTGATTGCTTGCTCTTCATGCCTGATTCTTCGAAAATCACTCTCTATGTTGCTTTCCAAGCTGACAACCTTTACACACTTCATCAACTTCTTCAAAATATGGAAGTCCATGCACCATTTCCTTCTCTTTGAGTTGTTTTAATCCTCTTAGATGCAGATGGCCTAGCCTTTTGTGCCAGGTCCAAGTAGATTGAGACAAGCTTGTTTTCAAAGCTATATGATTATCAGGCAAGAATGCTAAAGGATAACATCTATTCCTCTTCATTTCTACTTTAATTACAAGGCATTCCAGTGAAGGACCATAAAAAATGCTACACATTTTACCTCCAAACAACAAATAATACCCATGCTCATCCATCTGTCCCACACTCAGTATGTTCTCCTTCAATCCAGGTAGGTAGATTACCTCCTTGATGTATTTTCTGCCCGTACTAGTATCAATTACTAGAGTCCTCATTCCAGCTACATTCATAAGCTCACCAGTTGGCATTTGTACTTTGCCTACTAAATTTGTCCTTATATCAACCAACAATTTCTCATTTCCAGTCAAGTGGTTGCTGCAACCACTGTCAACATACCATTCTCCATTGACAACATATTCAGAGATATTGCTATTTGCATAGAACAAGTTTCCTGTCACCTCTATTTGATTAGCACTATTTGCCTTTTAAACTGATTTGCCTGCAGTACACTCTCGAGCCCAGTGTCCAAACCTTTCACAGTTATAGCATTTAGGCTTTCCCTTATACCTACACTTACCAAAGTGGAATTTAGAACATACCCTGCACTGTGGTTTTGTGATTGCCTGACCCATTAATTGTGCATTTTGTGCAGGACTAGCATGAAATTTTTGCTGGAATTTGGGTTTTGAATCCCATTTCTTGCCCTTAGAATTCCAATTCTTCTGGAACTGAGATGGACCATATTGAGCTCCACTTCTATTTTATCCCTTTGGACTCACTAAGAGAGATGTAAATGCCTTCCCAGTAGTATCAACAATATGTAAATCAAACCGTTGTTCTTGGCTCTTTAAGATTGCAATTACCTCCTGCAATTCTACAGTCTCCAAACATTTTGTATTTTCTATAACCAAACAGATAGGATCATATGGTTTACTTAGACTAATCAGAACCTTTTGCACAAGTCTTTCATTAGAAAGAGATTCACCGAATGTTTTCATTTGATTAATCAATTCATTCAACCTTGTAAGATAACCAAATAGAGATTCATCATCTTGCATCCTAGCATATTCAAATTCTCGTCTAAGATTTTGAAGTTTTACTGATCTAACCTGATCACCACCGTGGTATTCTCCATACAACAGATCCCACGCCATCTTAGCTAAATTGGCATTGGCAATCCGAGGGAAGATCTGGTCAGAGACTGCATTTTGTATGATTCCTAGAGCCTTCGCATCCTTCATGAACACAACATTCATTTCTTCATCTATTGCATCTTCCTATGACTCTTCAGTTTCCTTCTTCTTCTTCGAATCAGGGGTTGTAATCCCCTTTTCTACCAGATTCCATAACCCCAGAGATTTGAAAACCGTAACCATTTTAATTCTCCAGAACTCGTAGTTATCACCGGAGAAAATGGGAGTTCTCACCTCCGAGCTTCCAGATCTAGACATCTTTGGCCTGAATGATAATGAAACTCCAGCGACCTTCACGAGCTTTGAGTGAGCTTCAATTTAGCTCAGTGACCTCACAGATTCACACCCAGACTCAGTTGATCCAACCTGGCTCTGAGGCCATGTTAGTGTCTAGTATTTTTGCTAAGTTATGCAGGATAACAATAAGAAAAAAAGATTGAGGAATGCGAAAGCTCTTCTTCTCTACTGAAGTTGCAGAGACAAAAAGTATTTCATATATTTCAAGAATGAGCACGCACACACTCACTCTTTTACAACCGTTTTGCTTTAAGCTGGATCCAAAACAACACATTTGATCTCAGCCACACATCTAGCTAACTTTTAGGATCACTACACATGGCTAATTTAGCCTTACATATTTGAGCCTTACACTTGTCATTTTTGAAGACTAAGTGCATACCCTATTAACATTAAAGGACTTCTTATTTACTCATCAGCTCATTACTTACAATTCTACATCAACTTTCAAGTATTAGCTTCTGGTCGAACAGAAGATGCAACATAGATTTAGTAAACATGATGAAGGAATTTTGGAGGATGATATGTGCAACTGAGCTAAGAAGCACGGAATCAATGCGTCAAAGCACTGTTGACTTTCATTTGCTGACTTTCTAAAAGCCGTGTCGTCTACTTCCCCATCTGCAAAAGAGAGTTCAGGTACTTTGTGAGGTATTTTAATATTATGCCCAGAAATGAATTCATCCGTTCTTTTGGTACCCGATCCTCTAAGCTGACGTAGCAGAGAATGTAAGCTGACGTAGCAGAGAATGTAAGCTGACGTAGCAGAGAATGTACGCTGACGTAGCAGAGAATGTAAATGTATTGCAAACTATTTTTCAAGTGTATTAGCCATTCTTTCCTGAGGGTGTTTGTGAATTGTTGTTAGAATATAGAAAAAATAGCTGCTTATAGCTTAAGTTTTTGGAAAGACTGGTCAAGGATATGCTTAGGCGTATTCTTTAACTATATTCTTTCTCTTTTGATCTGGTAAATTCTTATGCAACTCATTGTATCGAACAAAATATTTAGCATTCACATTTGCCTTATTAGGTTAGGTCACAAGTGGGTGGATACTTTGATGATCCATTATTTTATCTGATCGTGGTCGCGACAGAATTCGTTTGCAGTGCAAGTGTATTTTTCGTTATTCAGGAACGCGCCAGTCGAACACAAAGACAAGGAGTGCAGGACGACAGTGGGAGTGTGAATAACATTACTCTTGAACCAAAACCTCACAGTTTTTCTACACCTGGCTGGAAGTGCTTTAAAGAAACAGTTCTGTTTAGAAGCGTTTCTATTAGAAACACGATTTTTAATGAAAATGCAAGCGCTTCATGAAAGAAACACTTGAAGTGCTTCTTGAAAAAGCACATAGCAGGTGATTGTTTCATAAAGCTCTTCAAGTGCTTATTTGAACCAATAAGAACTTTTTTATTTTTTATTTTTAATTTTTAAATTTTTATTCCAAACATGGTTAGGAACACTTTTGGTGATCTGAAAGGGATTTTTGTGATTTGAAAACTAAAAATTAAATTCTTTAGGCTCAAGTAGTTTAAGAAAACTAAATATTACCTTTTTTTCTATATGAAAAGAAGAATATGTGACTAGTCTCATAGTACCAAAAAAATATAAATTAGTCCTTTACATTGATTTATGGAGCATAAGAATATATGACTAGAATTCTGGTCCAGAAACAAAGAGGGCGATGTTTGCGTGATTCCTTACTACATACGAAAGTTTACCATTTGTCTTTAAATTACAATATACATTCTCATTTAGCACTATGATGTAGTTAGTATTCTTCTTCATGCGTAAGCTGTAGGTTTTAGATTTGACTCTTGTTGTTAGTGAGTGCGATAACAAATTATTCTGATTGATCCATTGTTCGACTTAGTTCGAATCCCCACCCTTTAGTGAAGTGTATCTTTATATTATTTTTAACAAGATACAATTGTTAACATGTATTCAGCTGCAGTTAAGAGCAATTCAATTAAATTTATTTATCTTTATCAAAAGGAAAGTGATTTCGGCCACTTCTTTTCTCCCCTTGTTTATTAAAGGACAAAAAATAAATAACATTATGCAGAATGAAAAGAATGATGAACGAGAATCATCTCTTAATTAAAATTCGAGGTAAGCTCAATATGAAGGAAGAACCTATACTTGGAGGCCACCGAGGCGAAACTCAAACTAATAATGCACTGCCATGTACTTTACCTTGTCACATAATAGTACGTAATTTGTTTGGAATACTGCCATAGTGCTGACCCATTTGTAGGGTAAGTGCTTCTCCACCCAACATTCTGCAGATCCTCAACAATCCATGTTTCCCAAATAAGACAGGGGATTTGATTAAAACACTACCCATAGAAAGGTAATTCAGCTTTACCAATTTCTGAATAAGTTAGAGAGAGATTGTGCTATTGTTAGGAACTAATCTTTGTGGAATAGATAGAAATAGAGAGAAACCCTAAATATAAGATGGAGTGTGAGAAAGGTGAAGTTTCAATTTCCAGAATTGGGCTTAAAGAGCGACCAAGGAGACAGCTGTTTAAAGCTAGGATTCGATTAGGGAGAGATTCTCTCGTTAACCAGTTCATCACATGTTAATCGTCTATTGAAAGGATACTGCGCATTTTGAACAGGTAAAAAGCTTTAATCGGACACCACCCGCTAGAATTAGACATGCTAAAAAAGAAGGTCAACCCTAAGTTTGTTTAGTTTCTACCGTTTGTTGGGAGAAAGAGTGTATTACTGAAGACAAACCCAACGTTTGGAATTCTAGTTTCTAACGTAGGTTGGGAAAAGGACTATAGTGACTATTAGTAAAGCCAAACCCAAGAAACATGGGAGAAAGTCCAGGGTGTAGAGTTAAGAACTTAAAATCCCTAATTCTCTCATAAGTCGATTTTTCGTAATTTTATGATTCCTACCTTCCTAGCTAAGGTTCTAAAAGGCATTAGTCAGACGATGAGTAAGGGCCTAGCCACTATGCAGTTTTTTTTTAATTTTAATTAAATTTATCAAATAATCTATCTATTTATAATAAAAGAATATATAATTGTATTGAGATACATAAATTTAAAATAGAATGACATATAGATTATAAAGTATTAGGAAATATTGAAAACATGGAGAACAAACATATAATGAGTGTCCAACCAAGTATTCAACAAGTCTCTTACAATTTGTTAAAAAATAAAATGCAAAATAAAAGTTATATATTTTCTGTCTAAATGAGAGTTGCGACCTAGGCGGGTGCCTAGATAGGTTTAGGGGTCATTTTTTAATTTTTAAACGTCTAAGGATTAATCGGGACGATGGCAAGCCACCTAGTGCCTATGTGTAAATTTTTAGAACAATGATCCTAAATCTTAGTCAAGCTGTACTTTTATAGTCAGATTTTTTTTCTACTTTGAACCCCTCTTTGCGAGAGATATAAAGAAGACAAACAGGATCGTGGAACTTATTCTTTATAAATATATTGTACATTGACATCTTGGTAAATCTGAAATCTTAGTTTCTACCAAAGCCTTGAAACTTTACTATTACCATTTCATTAGCTGTACACTACATGCTAAAAGCAAACACATATCACAGGTAAAACTGTTTGGGGGTCGAATCTAGCTAAGCTAGCACATCATTTCATTCAGTTGTACCTGTGAGCTTGGAGGCTCCCAACACTTCGGATAATGGTTCCGGCCACCAGGATGGGCTGGACCTATGCCGTGTGGTGCCTGAGGCTACAAGCAGCGTTTCGAACCATCTTAGCCTGCACCATAGTCTACACCACCACCCTCTACGGTCCACAGCCTCTCAGGCGTTTAGTTGCCTACCCTGCATACTCTTACCTCACCACAATCCTCATCGTCTCAGATGCGACGCTGGGGGAGGCACTGAGAGGCTTCTGGCATGCGCTTTACGCTTGTATTCAGGTGTTGATCCTTTCAATCCTGAGCCTCCAGCTAATAGGCCCGGCTCACTTCAGTTACTTTGTATCATCCCTTGTAGTGGCTTTGTGCGCTTTTGTTGTGGCACTGCCGGGAGCAACCCACTTGATGTCTAAGCGGATTGCGTTCGGGCAGATTGTGATTGTGTATGTAGGCACTGCCATTCATTGCGCAGAAGCTGATGAGTTGGTACTTATGCACCCGATTCAGGTGTCATTGAGTACTATGCTTGGAGCCTCGGCATCTGTTGGGGCTATGTTGTTTCCCAACTTGTTTTTCTATCAAAAGGCATCTCTGGCGGCTGTGTTGTCTCCTTACCTTGCCTACGACGAGGTATATATACATCTAGCTATATATGTATACATTTATAACATGTGTTGTTTGTCTTCCATATGTCTGCATCATTTTGTATGGATCCTAAAATTCTTGTAAACGATGGTGAGAAGTTTTCACAGTTTTTTTTGTCGACAAAGTTTTCACAGTTAAAACTTCATGATGATTCATGTAGGTTAGGCCAGTGCGTCCTTGCATCTAAGTTCGAAACTCCCTTGTCGTAGATTAGAGTAGTTTAGAATATCGTACCCTTATAAATTTTACGATGATTCAAGTCATGTGGTTCCTGTAATCTTTCGGTTTTTCTATACAAATTTGTAACAGAACTTCTGAATGAACTGAGTTAAAATTTAGTTAAAAATTGGAAAGTTTTAAGTGAAAATAATATTTTCCTCAAAAAAAACAAAAAAAAGCGAAAATAATATTATGGCAGTGATCGCCTAATCATCTATTTTGATTTAAAAAAAAATTGAAAATACACCCAAAAAAGAAGGGTCAGTGGAGGAATAGATCCTAATATTCTTTGCGTTGCCTGAAAATCAATCTATTCTATATTCCTTAATGGCTTCATCTTCAACTTCACATCCGCCGCGTAATTCCATTCTTTTTCTAGCAACTTACACCGTCCAAATTCGAGATTTCAACCACATTAGTTTTACTAAAATTTCGGTAAGAGTTGAAATCGGTATATGATGTTTACGAAGAATAAATACGCATATTGAGCGATATATAACCTTCAAGTTGTTTTATTTCTTGTCACGCCCCAAAATCCCGAGCATGTCACGATGAGCCTAACGGCAATGCTTGTAACATTTACAGGTGAGACAAATGTGCCAAAAATATGCCGAGAATGCTAGGAAAAGGTTCGACTTGTATTTAAATGCAATCTTGTCTCGGGACAGCTCTGCTGCACTTGACTTTATTTTACAGGCCAAGCCCTTGGCTGAAGCAGGAGAAAAGCTCCTTCGAAGGATCGAACATAAACAGGTAAAACTACCTTCTGTACAAGAGTTTGGATCCTCTGCTCGGGTTTTCGCTGCTTACATTGTGATTTTAACCAATGTGGTTTCCTTTTGGACAGGAAGCCTTACTGTGGGAGAGACCAACAATCAGAAGTATCCTCAATCGTAGTCGCTTTTCTGTTCGAGAAAAATTGCAGGAAGTTGAAATACCCTTGAGAGGGATTGCAATAGCAGCAACTTCATACCCTTCCCTTCCTGTGGCCATGAATAAGAAACTGCAAACAGATGCTTTACACGACATGAAAAGGCAAATACATGACAAGCTTGAGCAACTTGAGCGCTTTGCACCCTTCTACACAAGAAACAAAAAGGAAAGATCTTTGGATGAGGCCTTCTGGTCCCTTGAAACCATATTTCCTGAAGATTTATTGGCTTGCTTTTTCATTGATTGTCTGAAAATTCTCCAAGAAAATACCGAGGCTGTTGAAGAATGCAAGCATGAGTGCTCTGGCATCAAAAGCTCAAGCGGTTCCCAAGATCAAAGCAACTTTTGTACCAAATGGAGCAGTAGACTTCTGTGCATTATACCAAGCAGAACAAGTCTACGATTTGCACTTAAGTGTTCACTTTCATTAGGCCTTGCAGTGCAGCTGGGTTTACTGTTTAACAAGAGAGAAGCATATTGGGCAGGACTCACAATTGCAATAAGTTTTGTCAGGGGAAGACAAGCAACATTCACTCTCGCAAATGCTCGAGCGCAATCTACAGCAATGGGGTCAATCTACGGGATCTTGTGTTGCTTCATATTCAAGAAAGTCGAGGACTTGAGGTTCTTACCTCTTCTACCTTGGTTAGTTTTCACAAGCTTTCTGTGGCACAGCAGGATGTATGGTCAAGCTGGCGGAATATCAGCAGCTGTAGGGGCACTACTAATACTCGGCAGGAAACATTATGGCCCTCCACTCGATTTTGCGATTGCTAGAATCACAGAGGCTGTCATTGGATTGATCAGTTTCATCACCATAGAGATTCTCACATCCCCTGCAAGAGCAGCAACTCTGGCAAAACTCAAACTTTCACTTGGACTAGGATCCCTTCAAGAATGCATCAAAGATTTAGTTCTTTTCGAAAACCAAATCACTTTAGTTGGTCCCAAGTTGAGACAGAATCAGAACAAGTTAAAATCCCATGTCAACAAGTTAGAGAAGTTCATTGAAGAAGCTCAGCTGGAGCCTAATTTCTGGTTCATCCCTTTCAATGGTGCCTGTTATGGCAAGCTCCGGAGATCTTTATCTAACACGGGGAATCTTTTGAGTATCATGTCCAACATAATAGAATCTCTATCACTCGTATTACAGCGCTTCAAACCTGATTCGGAAGAACTCCAAAAACCCATGAAGGGCATCGAGAAAGATTTGGAAATTTTCAAGAAAAAAATTGGGAATTCTCTGCAATGCCTCCAAGAGCTGGCTTCCA
This sequence comes from Pyrus communis, assembly GCF_963583255.1. NCBI lineage: Eukaryota > Viridiplantae > Streptophyta > Magnoliopsida > Rosales > Rosaceae > Pyrus > Pyrus communis. The sequence goes on from NC_084819.1 coordinate 12,690,294, forward strand.
AGAAGTCTCTTGCAGTTCATGACAAACATGACATTGAGTCGGGAACATTATCAGCAAGAGAAAATGGTTCTAGGGTTTTGGATTCAGAGAAGGAAGAGACTGAACGCATTGTAGATTCTTTTCTTCAAAATTCCAATGAATTATCCAACAAAACTGCCACCATGACTGGATTAATAGAGGATCATCAGAAGCTTAGAGGGCAAGTAACTGTTTGTTTGGGTGGATTAGGGTTTTGCATCAGCAGTCTGCTGAGGGAAGTAAAAGAGATGGAGAAAGAGTTTCAAGAACTTATCAAATTGGAAGACCCTTCAAGCCATGTAATAGTATGAATACACACATACTTTAATATACTAAAACCTTTGACTTCCTAGCTACTAAGTTTAATTATTAGTTAGAGGTTTTTAATTATTTAATTACAGAAAGGATCTTGCTTCCAACTTCTAATATATATGCTTTCCCACTTAGATCAAAGTTCAGCAAATTTAAATGCCATGAACAATTGTAGATATGGGCGTAGTTTACTTGGCTCGTGCAACTTGTTTTTCTTTATTTGGCTTGTGCAACGTGTTTCTCTTTCTCCATCTACAATCGGTAGTTTAGGTCAGATTAGTTTTCATTGCTATACATGAATGATTGTATCATTAGTATTTCGTTGTACAATGTACCCATTTGCTAGAAGATCACCTTAGTTACGTTTTTATCCATCTTTTATGAGGATTATGGATAGCTTGCACATACTCTCATGGGCACTATGAATATGGGTATTTTTTATTTTTTTTTGATTGATTTGAGAATGTATTCATGTGAGGTTTATTCGGTGAATTTACCCATGTTATTTGGTTCTTTTTTGTTTTTTTTTTGTTTTTTTAGAGAATGTACTCAGGTTTTCTGTGTTTGATAAAGAATCTACCAATTTTTTGTGGTACATTTTGTCTTCGTTGATTTGATGAATGTATACATCATTATATATGTATACACTATATTTCTTATTATATGTGCGCAAACTTTTTACATGGCAAACCATGATTTTGTTAAAAAAAAAAAAAAACATATATTTATATATATATGTTTTTTTTTCTTTTCAAATCACTATGAGTCTTATTTAAAATTCTATATAAATAGCTAACTGCAAATTATAAAATTTTAAATTAAAAAAATGGGGTACTTTGATCTAGGTCAAACAATTTGATTTATTATTGAATTTAGTCAAGTGTATTTTTTTACTCCAATTATTATTTTTAATTAAACTTATTGATTTATGCATCTTTATCCACATTTTCAATTTGAATTTTTTTTAGTACATTGATATTTTTACACTAAGGGGAGAGGGAGTTCGGCTAAACCACACAATGAGCAGCCTAATTTGGCATCGAATTTGCCATTCATGAGATTCGAATCTACGACCTCTCACTTCCAAGTGTAGAGGAAGATCGTAATTGTGACATCCCACATCGTCTAGGGGAGTGATCCTTATATGTATATTCCCATCCCTACCTAGCATGAGGCTTTTTGGGAGCTCACTGGCTTCGGGTTCCATGAGAACTCCGAAGTTAAGCGAGTACTGCATGAAAGCACTCCCAGGATGGGTGACCCATTGGGAAGTTCTCGTGTGAGTTCCTAGAAACAAAACCGTGAGGGCGTGGTCGGGGCCCAAAGCGGACAATATCGTGCTACGGTGGTGGAGCGGGGCCGGGAAGTGGTCCCCCCCAGGCCGGGATGTGACAATTTGGTATCAGAGCCTAACCTTGGTCGTGGTGTGTCGACGAGGACGTTGGGCCCCTAAGCGGGGTGGATTGTGACATCCCACATCGCCCAGGGGAGTGATCCTTATATGTATATTCTCATCCTTACCTAGCACAAGACCTTTTGGGAGCTCACTAGCTTCGGGTTCCATGGGAACTCTGAAGTTAAGCGAGTAGTGCACGAGAGCACTCCCAGGATGGGTGACTCATTGGGAAGTTCTCGTGTGAGTTCCTAGAAACAAAACCGTGAGGGCGTGGTCGGGGCCCAAAACGGACAATATCGTGCTACGGTGGTGGAGCGGGCCCGGGAAGTGGTCTCCCCCTCCCCGGGCCAGGATGTGATAGTCCTATCGTACAGACCACTATAGGTGGTTCCGACTTGTAGATGACCCGTGATTATTCGCCCAGTCTTCATGTGATCGTAGCATTTGAGCATATTTATTTACACCCAGTCCTGTCGTACAGACCACTTTAGGTGGTTCCGACTCGTGTGCAAGTATAGTTAATGAGTTGGGGATTTGCGCTCTAGATTTAGCCGTATAAGTCAAGTTAGGTGACTCTGGCTGACATGTTATTTGCATTGATTGACATTACCTGGTTTAATTACATTTTATGTGGAGGCATTCGACATGGCATATTTTTGAGCATGTTTTCGATAAATGTGCATGTTTTATTTTCTGGGAACTATACAAGGTTTACGGCGATGGGTTAGAACTTTTGTTAATGAAATGATTTTGAAAAGCTTTGTTTTTGCCCACTCACACTTTTTGTTCATTGTGACATCCCACATCGCCCAGGGGAGTGATCCTTATATATATATATATATATATATATATATATATATATATATATATATATATTTCCATCCCTACCTAGCACGAGGCCTTTTGGGAGCTCACTAGCTTCGGGTTCCATGGGAACTCCGAAGTTAAGCGAGTAGCGCACAAGTGCACTCCCAGGGTGGGTGACCCATTGGGAAGTTCTCGTGTGAGTTCCCAGAAACAAAACCGTGAGGGCGTGGTCGGGGCCTAAAGTGGACAATATCGTGCTACGGTGGTGGAGCGAGCCCGGGAAGTGGTCCCCTTGGGCCGTGATGTGACAGTAATACTGAGTGTTTTCAATTTGAAAATTCGAAGATTTAATCTTTTTTAAAAAGATACGTAAAAGAAAATTTATATGTCATCATATATGATATCTACACCATAGGTTGTTTAAATACATTTGATTTGTGATGGAGGTAGAATATACGAAAATAAATAAAATTTAATCTACCTATCATCCTTGAAAATAGTTCAAAGAAGTTTAATTTTCATACAATTATAAATGTTTGTGTGCGCGCGCAAAAAGATGGTAAGGTTAACAAAAATGGTTCTTAGGAGGTTTATAGTGGTTTTAGGGCTTAAATACCAGGGGGTTTAGGGTTATGGACTGGTATTTCATCGAAGGCTTAGACTCACTTCTCTTTGCTTGGCAGCCTCATTGCATGCTCGACCCTCTACTGCATAAATAAAATTACAATTATCCAGATGATCGAAGGGATCGGTCAACCCTTCGTACCTCTGCATCTTTAATAATTTGGTGTCTCCTACCGTGGGCGTCGACAAGAGGGCTCTTGTCCTCGATGCAATCATAGCCCTTTCGCTTCTTGCTATTCTCCGTGACTCCGAGGTGGTCCCACACACTCTTCATCTCATTTGTCATCATTTCTTTGAATGCATTCTTAATGTTCAGAGGGATCAATGTTTGTTGAAGATTCAACTTCTTCCCCATGTCGTTCTTCTTCTATAAACCTATCTTGTGCTACTCGGCCTGGTCTTTGGTCTCCGCGATCAATTTCCTCCTGGGCTTCTTCTCCTATTACTTCCAAATCCGTACGATGCTCGGTAGTGGCCTATGCGGTCAGTGTAAAGGATTGTCGGTTTTCACCAAATATGTAATCTTCCCCCACTTTTGCCCCTTTAACCTATTCTTCCACCTTTTATCTGGTCTAGAAAACTTGTTTAAGGGTGTCATCATGTTTCTTCTGCAACGTGGTGTTTTGAGCATGGAGCAAATATCTCAGCCTTTGCATATTCTCCTCTACTCTTATAAGGATGGCCTCCATCTTCTTCTCGAGACTCTTGAACTGGGACTGCTCCTTCCTCTTCTTTCTACAACTAACTTTTTCCGTTGTGAGAGGGAACACCGGCCCTTTAAGCCTTTGTTCATCATGACTGTGTGGAGATTGCTACTAGAACTGCACTGCCCTGAGCACTTGTGTGTAGATCTGGAGCTCTACATTTGTTCACAGCTCGCATCTCTTGGTGAAATCTGGTCCTTTTGGGCTAGATTCATCTGTCTTGTTGTCAGGAGGTAGTGGTCGGTGGCGGTTAAAAGTCGTGCTTGTGGTCGGTCTCAGTTAGTGAGTGCTCAGTAGCACGTCGACTATGATATATCTTCTAAGTTTTCCTTCTAGGCTCGTCATGAACATGTCTTTGGGCTTTTTCTTTGCCTTGGGTCCATTTGCTGGTTGTGGGTTTCTCTACGTTTTATAATGGATCACTGAAAAGGGACCTTGTGCTAACATTTATATAAGGATGAACTGTCAATTTAGTTCTTAAATTATCATCTTGGTGAAAATTAGATTTTTAAACTATTTTTTTTCAGAAAAATTAATCCTTAAATTATAAAAATCTGCTAATTACATCCCTAATATTATATTCGAAGCTACTATGTTCAATTTTCTGTCAATTTAAGTCACGTTACTTGCATGTGATACACATTTAAAGGTAGATTGATAGTTTTTCATAAATAAATAGTGTATGAAGTTAACTTTGGAGGGTAATTGGTAGTTTTTCATAAGAAATAGTGTAAGTTAACTTTGGAGGGTAGAAGTTAGATTTGCAACCTATATGAAATGTTAAGGGCTTATTGGCGAGAAAATGACGGTATTACACTCTAAAGTGTGTCAAGTAACTTAAGTTGACGAAAAATTGGATAAAATAGCTTTTAATATAATAGCAGGGATGAAATTAGAAAAAATTTAATGAATTTAGGGACTTATTTTATCAAAAAAATAATTCAGGGACCTAATTTTCACTGAGATGATAGTTCAAGGACTAAATCGGCACTTCATGACACACCCCGACCGAGATCAGGGCATGCTGGCCGTCATACGAAGGTGACGTAGCCATGTGCGCGTGCGGAAGCGATTAAGATATAGTATAAAAGTACGAATAATTAAAAACTAGCATACAAAGTACTAAAACAAGTGCTAGCGTATGTGAGACACAATTTCAGAGCAAGTCTACAGCAGTCGAAAAGGAAAGATACGACATATTTACACCCGAAGGTGACCCTACAATGGTGAATGTCTGTCAGAAATGCCGGGACGCCCTCTGGGATAAACCACCGAACTTGCTAGACCACTAGAACCTGGAGGGGCGCAAAAACAAAAGCGTGAGTGGGCAAAAACAAAGCTCTTTGAAAACTCTTTAACAAAATACATTCTAACCCCTCGCCGTAAAACCTGTATACTTCCCAGAAAATGAACATATATACGTATGTATAGGTATGTCAATCATGCTCCACAATATGCCATTCATGCTCACAATATGCCATTCATGCTTGAGAATATGCCACAACAGAATCTCGTAATCAAATGTAAATGCTCAAGCGTAATTCACATCAATAACATATAATCTGGCAGCCGGGAGTCACCTAACGTGACATGTACCGCTGCATATAGAGCTCCATCTCATACTCAATCACTGAATCTGCACACGAGTCGGAGCCACCTAACGTGGTCTACACGACAGGACTGGGTGTAATATATACGCTCTAGTGCTACGATCACGTGAAGACTATGCGAATAATCGCGGGTCACCTACGAGTCGGAACCACCTAATGTGGTCTGCATGACAAGGCTTGCACCTAACTTGGATCCAAGGCGAGCGTGTGGTGCGGGTGAACATCACGTGAAGGACTATGCCCTGGCCCTGGGCGGGAGCACTAACACCGGGGTGCAGATTATGAGCTCTCTAAGCATTTCAAACTACTATTGCATAATAAACAGAAATGCATAACCACATGAATACCGCTTACCTGGCACTTACATGTGCGTCCACAGCACCAAATACACATATATATATGTATGTCACTACTAATACATGCGATGATGAGTAAACAACATTCATATGATACATGGCATAAAACAAATAACCTTTTCTATTTAAATTTCTGGGAATTAATATGTATATAGGTATATACAGAAAACAAAAGCCCACTCACTGATAATTAGAAGGGTCGTAGCCCCCCTGCCTCGAGTGTGTACGCTCGTCCTCGGAAAACGAATCACCTAAACGCGACAAAGTTACGAAAACGTTAATTTAAAAGCACCTAAGCAACTTCTCGTAATAACTTCTCATACATTGCTCAAAATGGACAATTGAATATACCAACGTGATCTACACAATCTCAGGATCACACCCATATTTTTAGAATAATTTTTGGACCACGCACGCGCCCCCACGCGCCTGAATAGGCACGGACCTACGCGCCTCCCACGCGCGGCCACGTGACCTGCACACTGACGGTGTCAACAGACGTCGTCAGGAATATTCCGTTAACTGACGGAATATTCCGTCAAATCTAACCGGATACCGTTAACGGCGTCAGTAATATTCCGTCAACTTTGACGGAATATTCCGTCTCCTTCTCCAATCCGTTCCCGATGCCGGCGCCGGCGACCGTCGCCGGAAACCTGCAAATCACTATATCTCTCTCGTTTTTCCACCTTTTTCCACGTTTCTTGCACCAAAATGAACCCTAAAGCTAGTAGAACATGACCCAACAAGTTTTAAGGCCTAAAATGTCGAGATTATACCTGTCCAAATCTCCAAAACTCGGCCAACTTCGAACCTAGCCTTCCCGACGTCCAAACTTGTCCAACGAACTACTCCCAAGCTCCTGGGAACTTCACAAACACAACTACAAGCTTAGAATCTCCTAAAACAAGCTAGATTAGGTTTGCATGAACAGTGCATAATTCGGACCACTTCGAAACGACGTGAAAATGGTAGTTTTCTTACCTGGAATTGGTTTGGTTGTGCTGCTCACAACCTCACGAGTTCAATGGTGCAATTTGTTTCCTCGATGGTTGATGTTTTGAGTGTGTTTGTGTGTGGTCCGTAAGTTTGCAGAAGGAAGAAGAAGAAGATGGACTCGGGGAGAGAGAGAGAGAGAGAGAGACTGAGAGACAGAGTGACAGAAAGTGAGGGAATGAGGGAGGGAATCCCGGGAGAAAAGAAAATGTATGAGTGTGTGTGGTCCCACAACCCACACAACACAACACTAACGTGTAAACGAACAAATTAGGGGTAAAATCGTAAATCCACGCGTATGTTTTAAAAATCCCGGAACGGGATGTTACACTTCACCCTATATATAAAATACTTGCAACATATATTAGTCAACATAAATAAGTTAGCACAATTAACTTGTGATGGAAGTAAAAGATAAAAATTAAGATACTGATTGAGAGCAAGAGAAACAACATTTAATTCTCATATTTATTCTTAAAACTGAGTAAAAGATATATATATATATATATATATATATATATATATATATATATATATATCTAAAGGGCAAGTGAATGGGCAACAAGGGATCTCTAGCTTTCAAACCGTTTAAGGGAGAATACTGTATGATTTGATTAAGAATCTCTGGCCAGAGTATGAATGAGATTTAGGAAGTCGTTCCAAATCACGTTCAAAGTAATCATATAAGTAAGAGAATCACATTGGATAGTAGACATGAATAAACTATCAAACCAAATAATGTGGTCAACATTATTGTATTAGAGAAAGACCGTATTACATTGTAATCCTAAACTGAATAGGTTCTATACCTCTTCTGATTAGCCTGGGTAGCCATGTCATACTGCTAGGTGTCACTCATGGTTTGTGGAAGCCCTAAAGGTGTATAATCACTAATGGGAGAATTGAAAGTAAGTTTCAATTCACAATCGATTTGAAGGATTCTAATTGCCCACTGCCTCGCTAAAAGGAACCTAATGGATCGTACACCGAGGAAGGTAGAGATTGAAGAAACAATGGAGATGAGTAAGGATAATTAAATGGTTTAATTATTTATAGCTAGGATTAATTAATATGTTAATTAATCAAACAAATATGTTCATTATAGACCTCTAGTTAGTTTTGGGTTGCAAGGCCCAATGAGATTTGAATGTCAAGCCCATTAACTCAAGTTGTATAACAACTTGAAACACAAAGGGCCTCAAAGCCCAAAGAACCCAATATGGCCGGGCATAAGAGTGAGGGGTAGTAAACTTGGCTTAATTGCAAGTTTGCCACTCCATTGTGAGGTGGTATAAAAGCAACTTTATAGCCATTTCATCTTTAGGGTTTCTTTTGGAGAAAAATATGAGAACACAAGCTCTCATTTTCTCTCTAGTAGGCCAGCCACCTTGGAGAAATTACTAGCATCTATTTCATCCAAGGTCACTCATCTCTTCATCAATGCTCTCCTTGGTGTGGAGACTTAGATGTTTTTTATTTTGGGAACTTGGAGAATCCATTCTACCATCCTCCTCCAAGAAATCCATGGAGCTAAGAAGAAGGAATGAAGGCCCTATCTCTTGGGTGATTAGCCTTTGCTAAGCAAAGATGTGCTTCAAAGGTATAAAGTTTCTTAACTCACTTTGTTTTGAGTTGAGTCTTGGTTCACCATAACTACTAGGCCTTGAATTTCATGGGCAAAGCTTTGTTTTTGAGTGCATACAAGTATGATTCCGCCTTTTAATTGTTAATTGCATGTATAGATGTTGCTCAAATGAACTGGTTTTCTCAAATATTTCCTTCAAAGATAACATTTATCACAAGTTAATATAAAGATAATGAAAATAAGCTGATATGATAATCAATGAACGGGACTAAACTAACAAAGTCGACGAATCCCAGTAGTGACTTACAAAACTGGACTTATATCAAGTTTACTCTTAAAAAGGTGACATGGAAATACATTATTACTAACTTGCAAGGTGTACATAAGTCACGAACTTTGATAAAAAAAAATAATTTAAAACCAATAAGATTACAATCAAAGAACATTAAAGACTAGGGACCACATCCAAAGTATTTGACTAATTAATTCAAGGGTCTACTTTGATTAAGATCAACATTGTAGACTAAAAGAAATGCTAAGGAGACTTCCTCAAAAGTGGGACTCTATCGGACTCTCTGCCATCTCATATTTTTTGCACAATGTTTTATAATGTTAGCACAAAAATTAACGTTAAAATGTAAGGTGACAGAAAATCTATGAAAAATCTCATTTTGAGAAATTCTCCTTAGAATTTCTCCAAGACAAAATCATAGGTTCGATTGTTGGCCTTCAATGGGTTTTCACCTTATCCATCAAACTCTATCCACAGAAAAACAAATATGATCTTATGAGTTGTAAAGCACTAAAAGGTACACATATCAAAGAAATTAGGGTAAAGTACAAAAAACTACCTCAACTATTAGGGTCATGACAATTTCATACCTCATCTTTTAAAATTGACAATGTCATACCGTATCTTACGAATTTGTGACAATGTCATACCTCCGTCAATTTTTCTGATAGTTTTTCTGTTAAGTGTTGATGTGGTAAGAGACGGGGACTACTCACTAATACAGCTGGATTAAAAAAATAATTAAATATTAAAAAATTAAGAATAAAAAAACAAAAAAAAAAATTTCCTAGGGATGCGGCATCCCCTTTCATTCACCCGCGCCAATTTCAATTTTTTTTGTTCTCTCTCTCCTCCTTCTTCTTCTTCATCATCTTCTTCTTCTCTTGGACCGGAACTGGATTTGTCACTTTTTTTTTTTTTTTTCGTTCTTCTTCTTGTTCTTCTTGGGTCGAGACTGGGTATGAATTTTTTTTGTTTTTTTTTTTGTTTTTTTTTTTTTTTTTTGTTTCTGGGTTGCAGGTAGAGGGAAAAGGGGACGGAGATGAAGATGGGGAGGAGACAAAGAGGGTTCTTCTTCTTCTTGGGCCAAAACTGGGTTCGAAATTTTATTTTTATTTTTTATTTTTTTGTTTCTGAGTTGCAGGTAGAGGGAAAAGGGGAAGAAGATGAAGATGGGGGAGGAGAGATGGGAGGAGAGATGAGTGCGCGTTGGATTGGGGTTTTTTTTTTTTTTCCTTTTCTCCTTCTTCTTCTTCTTCTTCTTCCGTAGGAGGGGGTGTTTTAATTTTTTCTTCTTCCTTCCTTCTAGATTGCAATTTGGGTTTTTTTTTTTTTTTTTTTTTTTTTTTTTTTTTTCTCCTCCTCCTCTTCTTCCTCTTCGCCTCCTTCTTCTTCTTCTTCTGCGGGCGGGCCGGGAAGGGGGGTTGAATTGATGGGTTTTCTTCTTCCTCTTCCTCCTCCTTCTTCTTTTCCTTCTTCTTTTCCTTCTTCTTCTTCTTCTTCTTCTTCTTCTTCTTCTGGGTTTTTTTATTTTTTTATTTTTCCTCCTCCTCTTCTTCCTCCTCCTTCTTCTTCGGTTCTTCCTCCTTCTCCTTTGGGGGGGGGGGGGTTGGGTTTTCAAATGCTTTTTTTTTTTTTTTTTTTTTTTTTTTGGGGGGTTAAAGATTAAGTAGGAAGAAGATGAACATGGGGAAGAAAGGAGAGGAGGGGGGGGGGGGAAGGGATGACTAAGGTTTTTTTTTTTTTTTTTTTTTAAACTTTTATTTATTATTTTAATATTTAAAAAATATTAAATATTTTTTTTAGTTTTTAATAATATTTTAATAGAAAGTGGGCTCCAAATCAAGCCACGTCAGCACTTAACAGAAAAACTGACGGAGGTCTGACATTGTCACAAATTCGTAAGATAAGGTATGATATTGTCAGTTTTAAAAGATAAGGTAGTGTCTTGACACTAATAGTTGTAGTAGTTTTTTGTACTTTACCCAAGAAATTAAAAGATTAGATAAAGACAAAAAAAATCATTTAACATAATCTTATGTAGCAACAAACAGTTTCTTCCATTCCCACTAACCAATTGACAACTCTCATACTTCAAGCTGTGATTCTTATGAGTTGCAAAGCAATGAAAGTACACAGATCAAAGAAATTAAAATTGGATAAAGACAAAAAATCATTTAACATAAATATTATGCAGCAACAGTTTCTGCCATTTCCCCTAACCACTTGCCAATTCTCATACTTCAAGCTGTAATAATTTTCTGTAACACATCTTCCACATGGAGGAACTGGTTGCTCATAATTCATATATGTACACAGGTTGGCTTGGATTTTCTAGCTGAGATCTCAAATCGGAGTTTGTCTACAATGAATCAGCTCTTAGCATATACCAGGACCCTTGGCCGGTAAATCATTAGTCATTGAATCTGTACTTTTTAGTTAAGATTTGAACTATCACGAAATATAGTAAATCATAATCTGACTGTTGAATCCTTAATCATTGAATGTTTAGCTAAGAATCGAACAGTAATGAACCTCGATGCATGTTATAATAATCATAATTTGTGACTGTTGAATTCTTATAAATTTTGATACATGTTCTAGTAAACCAAAATTCGTAATTGTTGAATCCTTAAATCTTTAGTTAAGAATCGAACGGTCATGAATCTCGATCCACATCATGACCCTCACTAGAATTTTCGCCAAATCGGCCTGACTCGCGGGTGTCCAATATGTCTTTGTCTGCATGCATGCAATTACATGAATTTCACAAAAAATTAAAAAATGTAGGCCCCACATCTTGTGGGAACTTGGTCGAGTAGCCACATTTAAATCATGAGAGGGTGTTGGCATGAAGTGGCACATCAACTTGTGTACAGCTGCCTCGTCATCTCGTGAGACTTGAAAATTTTCAAGCATATCAAAATTTGTCCGAGTCTGCCTCCTACCAGTAGCAGATAAATCTTGTAAACTTGTCAGCATATCCAAAGAGATAAGGCATCATAAGAGGATATGTCTTTCTGTAGACAGTGACTCACTGCATGGGGTGTCCTTATATTATTAATTTCTCGGCTGCCAGAAGCACTACATCCAGATCTTTCCTGCACTTGCTCAGCAACCAAACAGACTTTCGAGTTAATCACTCACTCAAAAAACTCTACTTTTAGTTGTTGAAATTTCTCTCTCTTCCACTAGTTTTGTTCGATTGAGAGCTTGAAGAAGAAGAAGAAGAAGAAGCAGTTATGGAGTCTGCTGCTATGGTCTCTGCAGCTTCTTTTCATGATCTGGAGAAGCCACTCCTTGTCGATAATTCTCGAACCCGAAAGAACCATGCCCGAGATGTTCATATTCTCAGCTCTGCCTTCTTGCTCATCTTTCTTGCTTTTGGTGCCACTCAGAATCTAGAGAGCACTCTCATCACTGTGAGTTGGGTTTTTATGTTTTTCCCTATTTTCTCTATTTTTCGAGAGATTATTTTAAGGGTGGTAGCGATTTTGACACTCAACTCTTTTAGTTATTTACACTCCAAACTGAATACTTATGATTTTTTCAGCACTCCCAGAAGTAGTTCTGGGGATAAAGATTGAGTGCTAGAAGCACTAGACTATTTTATTGAGAGCATGTTTTGAAGGAAAACAAAAATTGTAATTTGATGATTTAGTTTTATTTAATTACAGAGAAAATTAAACGTGATTAGCTCTTCAACAGTAATATGATTGTGACATGCAACACTAATAGTATTAGGAAAATATGAATCTTGATTTAGAAGTTATTTTATGGTTTTGATCAACTTGATTCTGATGGTTTTGGAACTTTTGAATTTGGCAATCAGGAGAAGAATTTGGGTACCACATCGCTTGGAATTTTGTATTTATCTTTCGCATTTTTCTCTTTGGTGGCGTCCTCGGTTGTTCGACGTTTGGGTTCAAAGAACTCTTTGATTCTTGGGACTACTGGCTATTGGTTGTTCATAGCTGCACATTTGAAACCAACTTGGTAACTACTTTACTAATCCACTATATAACTAGCAACTGAATTCCAAGTCTAAAGTAAAAAAATCCCAACTGATGCGCAAAGAACGCGGCTCTTTAACTGCAAATCACTGCATTACACATATATGACATACGCTCTTTGCGAGGCATTGAAATTGCGAAAGTAAAAGTGTATGCAAACATGTTAAACTGTGATTTGTCTGCACAAAGGAGCTAAGTATAAGAAAGTCTTTACTCTAGTTTTGTTGCATATGCTGTAACTATGAACTATTTCTTTGAAGGTACATAATGGTTCCGGTTTCTTTGTACCTTGGGTTTGCCTCTTCAATAATATGGGTCGAGCAGGTACGAGATTTCATATTTGCTTCAACTGCAAGTCTTAAGTGTTTAGTGACAAAAGCTAGAATTTAATTTCTGAACTTATTGTGGATCCATCAGGGAACATATCTAACTGCAGCAGCGCGTAGTCATGCCCGAGACAATGGCTTACATGAAGCAACAGTTATTGGCAACTTCAATGGAGAATTTTGGGGAATGTTTGCCTGTCGACAGGTGAATCTGTTCGGTCCTCCTAATGAATTTGTGCTATAATTTTCTATCAAATTTATCCTGTCATTTTGTCTTATGATGTTTGCTGTGAACTTTGCAGTTCGTTGGAAATCTTTTACCACTCTTCTTGCTAAAAAATGGAACAGTGCGTGCCATCTTTTGTATACATTGCTTGTTCGATTTTGTGTTTAGAATTCATGGTTGTTTGGATATATGATGTGCTTTGATTTTGTTTCCCTTTTGATCACTGCAGGATGGAAATGCAGGCGACATAACTTTGTTGTTCACTGTGTTTCTCTGCAGTATGACCTTAGGAACCATACTGATGTGCTTCCTAAGCAAACGGGATGACGAAGTAGAGCACCCCCACGGTTCTTCTCTCAACTTACTTGCTACTCTGTCATCTTCGTCAACGTCGCTCATCCCTCCTTTGTTTGATATACGGATGCTATTGATCATCCCCCTTATGGCTTATACAGGATTACAACAAGCATTTGTATGGTAATTACTTGACCAATTATAGCCGCTATACTGTCTTGCAGCCAAACAAAAATCACTTATTTTCTTTTTCTCATCGCTCTTTTGCTTGTCTAGTATTAAGATTTGCACAATTATTCTAATTTCAGGGCTGAATTCACCAAGTACATCGTTAAACCAGTGCTCGGTGTGTCTGGTGTGGGCGGTGCAATGGCTGTTTATGGGGCTTTTGATGCAATAGTAAGTATATATGCACAAGTAGTTCTTTAAACCTTGATAAAATTTTTTTTCTAGACTTGTGATCTCACATTTGGGTGCCGCTCACGTTAGTGTTCACTCACTGCTGGTCGACTTACCTCGGGTCTCAAGTCCATCACTCTTATCGTCACAGGCGGAGCTTTAGTTCAGGCCGTTATATTCATCTGGCTGCTTCTATTTTACAGGTTACTTGGCAGTTTTTATTGCAATTCTAGTCTCCAATCTGAAGTGAATACCTTCTTGTCTCTAGTTCCTTATTTTACCTTTGTTACGACCACGCAGCCCGTCAAGCAGACTACATGGCACCATGAATCTTCTTATAATGGCAGCTCTGTTGGGCATCGGGGATGGAGTTTTCAACACACAGCTCAGTGCTTTGATTGGAATATTCTTCAAACACGATACGGTATGACAAATCTCCACTTTCCCCCCCTTCCTTTGTAAGTTTTGTTTATCCCTCGACTTCAGAACCACTTGCATTGACAAACCGAATCTGTTTGGTTTTTCGGGGACATGCAGGAAGGAGCATTTGCACAGCTCAAGGTGTGGCAGTGTGGCGGCGTTGCACTCATCTTCTTCATCAGTCCATACATCTCATTACAGGCAATGCTGGTGCTTATGCTCTCTGCAATCTGCCTCGCATACGCTTCCTTTCTATTTCTGCATCGTCGAGGAGACAAATCAATCTCGCTTTGTTAAGTTCAGGTTCAGGTTCATGATATGTGCACATGAAACATTAAATCATTTTCAAGAGAAAAAAAAGAAGTTGTCATAAGTTTGGATATCATTGTGTTTTGTTACTCTCTCTAAATCCATATCATCCAGTTTGTAATTTTGTTTCTGAAACTAATGGAAAATGACCGTTATGCTGTCACAAAACAATACTGCATCTAATACATCACTCGAATTGGGTTCAAATCTACTTGAAGGACAGACTTCAGACTTCTAGCTTTTTTTTTTTTTTTTTACATTTGAAAGGATCAAATTGAACTGAATCCTTTCCGATCTGTGTTTGTTTAGCTCAATTTGCACTTTTATACTCTTTATAATTTGGTGTTTAGCTGGCAATTAAATTGAAAAAAAATAACTCTGTCTCAATTGTTGGTTAATCTTAATGTGGCAAAATGTGAAATGACCAAAAAATTCTTTGGACATGCCTTGTCTTCTAACATATATATATATTTTTTAACAAATGATATCATTGTAATTAAGGGAGCGAGTTTAGTCTCGCTTTGGGCTAGAATAATGTGGTTCAAATTCGTTTTTAGCAAGAATCGAACATAAACCTCTCAGTTATAAATGAAAATGAATAACAATATATTGTAATACTAAATGACCTAACATGACCCAACATATTGACACATCAATATGAATAGAAGGTCGTATGTTGTCATTATACTCCAATTAATTATACTAAAGTCAATGTCAATAGACTATTAATGGGTTCCATTTTACAGAAATTAATGGACTGATGGACGCAGGATGACTATTTTGGAACATGTTACCGACAATATTTTAGTTTGTTTTTCAAAATTTTGATTTTGATTGCAACCTAAGGCCAAACCACAAGCCTACAAGTGTAAATTTCAAAGAAAAAATAAAAAAAGTAGGAAAAACGAAAAGAATTGCAATTATATGGTTGGTGGCAATAATAACGATTTGGTTGGCAAACTGCAGGACGGCGATTGTCGTTTCGTCAGATATTTCTTTCGATTGATTCAAAGACCTTCCTTTACCGCTTGATTCTCGACAAAAACCCAAAATTCAGAATCCTCTCAATTTTCTTGCTGCATTTTCTCACCAACCAAACGGTATTTTAGAGTTTTTGAGCTAATAAGTAATCCCAATTGAAAGTCAAATCTCTCGGTTTGTTCGCCAGCTTTCGATTTTCTCTGCCGGCAGAAACCCTCTTCCTTTTGGCCTCACTCTGTTGGACTCTTTCACTCATGTCTAGTGTTTTATAGCGATTCTTTGAGAATCTGTACAGAGAAAGAAGAACTCGAAAAGCTATGGACTCTGCCGGTTTTTCCGACGAAGAGACACCGCTGGTGGTGGATAATTCGCCGATTCAGAGCCGGAGGAGGCATACCAGAGATGTGCATATTCTCAGCTGTGCCTTTTTGCTGATTTTTCTGGCTTATGGGGCCGCCCAGAATCTAGAGACAAGTGTCAACACTGTGAGTATAAAGTTGGAAACTTGAATCGAAAAGAAATGATTTTCCGTTCATAATTTGATGATATTTCAGCACTGTGAATTTAAAATTGAGTTTAAAGATGTAAAATCTGTTTGGGATTGCTTCTGAATAAGCCAAAAGCGCTTTCTGACAATCAGAAGACACTTCTGACAACTTTCAGCGGAAGAATTAAATATGCTTTTGGGTCGTAGAAGTACCTCTTCTAGATGTAGTAAAAGCACTTCTAGATAAGCAATTTTGAGCTGAAGTGATTCCTATAGAAGCAATCCCGAACGAGCGCGTAAATTCGACTTGATTTTGATTATTTGTTTGGGTCTGTGAATTTGGTTTTCAGGAGGATGATTTGGGGACAATTTCACTTGGGATTTTGTATTTGTCTTTCACATTTTTCTCTATGGTGGCGTCTCCGGTGGTTCGAGCATTGGGATCAAAGAATGCTTTGATTCTTGGGACTACTGGCTATTGGTTGTTCATAGCTGCAAACTTGATACCCTCTTGGTAGCTACTGATTTGCTTGTATCCATACTTCCCCACATAAATTTGTTCACAATGCATATGCTTTAGGATTTGAAGTATTTCAATGTAGGTATACTATGGTTCCGGCTTCTTTGTACATGGGATTTGCTGCTTCGATAATATGGGTTGGGCAGGTAGAAATTAAACCCATATGTATTTGTTTCAAGTCTCGTTTTAGTGTTTGGTGGGAATTCTGACCATAATGTGGGTCTATCAGGGGACATATCTTACTTCTACCGCACGTAGTCATGCCAAAGATTATAACTTACATGAAGGAACAGTCATTGGCCACTTCAATGGAGAATTTTGGGGAATGTTTGCCATTCACCAGGTGAATTTGTGTTACATTATTAATAATGTTTTTGTTGGTTGTTTTGGCTTATAATCTTTACTCTTAACTTTTGCAGTTTGTGGGAAATCTTATATCACTCGCCGTGCTAACAGATGGAACAGTATGTGACTCCTGCCATTCTTGTAGAGGACTTGTGTTTGTTGTGACAATTCCGTTGATTTTGTTCACTAATTAGACCCCACAAGTCTGATGGCCTAGTATATAAAAGAACTGTCATTTTGGAATCCTCTTAAATCAAATTGCATTTTTTGGTTACAAAACTTGATACTAATTTAAAAAGTACAGCAATGTTATGGATGTGCAAGCATGGCTGAGGTTTCTTACTTCATCTTGATTTTCTCAGTCACGAGGAATTTTAGGGAGTCCTGCACATACACTAATCTTAGATTTTGATTTAGAATTTATTAGTGTTTTGAAATTACGCGCATTGAATTATTTTTCTTCCCATCACCGCAGGGGGGAAGTACTAATAGCACAACCTTATTGTTCAGTGTGTTTCTCATCAGTATGACTTTGGGTACCATACTGATGTGCTTCTTACATAAAAGGGATGGTAAAGCAGAGGAGAACACCCAGGATTCTTCTCCCAGCTTCTATGCTTCTCTGTTGTCTTTGTCAAAGGCAATTGTCACTCCTCTGTATGATGTAAGGATGTTATTGATCATCCCCCTAATGGCGTATTCAGGATTGCAACAAGCATTTGTGTGGTAATTACGTGACCAACTCTTACTGCCTACTTTCTTGTATCCGAAACACTATCACTTGTTTTAGGCTTCCATTTCTTCTTTTACTTTTTTGGTTCTTGAACATTGCACAATTGTTCTAATGTTAGGGCCGAATACACCAAGTATATTGTTACTCCAACACTCGGTGTGCCTGGCGTGGGTGGTGCAATGGCAGTTTATGGAGCTTTTGATGCAATCGTAAGCATACTGGCATAAGTAGTTTGAATCATTTATCCAACTCAGTTTATACCATTAGTTAGTTCAGGTGGAGATTGCATTCAAAATCAACACTTTTAACCTATTCATATACTTTAATGGAGTTTTTATGCATGCTCAATATCTGGTGTTTATTTTGGGCGGAACATATACAGTGTTCACTGGCTGCTGGTCGACTTACCTCCGGTCTCAAGTCCATTACTATTATAATTTCTGGTGGAGTCCTCCTTCAGGCTATAATATTCCTGTGGATTCTTCTAGGATACAGGTTAGTTGTATATACATGTAGCGTACTACACTTTTGTAGAGTTGAAATTTTTATGGTAAAATCTAATTTGAACCTTTGGCCGAAAAAGTAAATCTCTAATTTGAAGCTATTGGTAATATGCAATTTCTCGTCACGATGCAGCGCGGAGAGTGGTGTCCTCGGAATTGTCTACCCTCTTATAATGGCAGCTGTATTGGGTGTTGGTGATGGAGTCTTAAACACACAGCTCAGTGCTTTGCTTGGGATATTCTTCAAGAACGACACGGTATTGACTACACATTTCCCTAATTCTGCCCCCTAATGCTTTACATGTATCGATCTATACTGAGTGTGTTGTTTTTGGGAATAGGAAGGAGCATTTGCACAGCTCAAGGTCTGGCAGAGTGCTTCGATTGCAGTCGTCTTCTTTATCAGTTCATACATCTCATTGCAGGCAATGCTGATCGTTATGCTTGCCGCTGTTGCAATCTCATATGCTGCCTTTGTTTGTCTCTCGCTTCGAGAGAAAGCGTCCCAGTCTTCAAGTTCTTAATGTGTAAACATGAAAATTGAAATCATCCTTGAGAAAAAATCGTGTATAGGTATATGTTATGTTTGCTACATTCTCCAAATCCATCCGCAAGGAAATCTGTTGTTTGTAACATGTTCATCTACTTCAAGAGAAATTAAAGGCTAGTGTTCAAAGTTCTAAGATCATTCAGAATTTGAATCCCTTTCCTAGTAGGATTAGGTTACGGTGGCTATAAATACCCTAGTTTCGGTTGTAGTGTTCACATTCGGTTGCATGTTAAAGAAGAAATGAAGGTGGTAGCTGTGTACTTGTTGGCCGTGTTGGGAGGCAAGACCGTCCCATCTGCTGAACATCTTAAGGACATCCTTGGCTCTGTCGGAGCTGAGGCTGATGATGGCAGGGTTTAGCTTCTTCTTTCGGAAGTCGAGGGTAAGGACATGAGAGAGCTGATTGCTTCTGGGCGGGAAAAGAAGGCCTCTGTACCGTCTGGTGGTGGTGGTAGTGTTGCAGTTGCTGCAACCGGAGGCGGCGGCAGTGGTGCCACAGCGCCTGCTGCTGCCGAGGCAAAGAAAGAAGAGAGGGTGGAGGAAGAGGAGTCCGATGAGGACATGGACTTGTAGAGTACTAGGGTGCATATGTCCCGGAAGAACAGCTTTTCTTTTCTGAGTGAAATGGTAGTATGTTTTGGAATTGTGGTGGATTTGAATCTTGTGTGCTATTAATTTCAAAAACTCTTAAAGTTTCTGAAAACATTAAAACCAAGTGATTGAGCTAAGAAGCACCTGTAGACAGAAGCAAGACAACAACAACTACGGCACAAACAATAGAGAAATGAAAACTGGTATCGGAAAATATGAATGAATTTCTGAGAGATTGAATATAAACATGAAAATTGAAAAATTGAGCCAAATATTGTGTAACGTTTTTTCTTTAATTTTTCGAGCCCTCTAACCTTCCTAATTAAGAATTTATCCAAATGTAGGCCTGAAATAAATTTTCTTTTTCATGACACCTCTGTGTTTATTGTACATGCCTTTTATGCAGATTCCGCATTTGCTATAAATGGCCTTTCTATTCTCTACAATTGTGTGCAATTCTCTCCCGTTCTATTGTTCCTGCGTATCTACAATACATTTACAAAGCTTACTCCATCTAGAGCTTCTACTCCAGCAGAATCCACTCCATCAACTTCCTTAACCGGGCAAGGGTTTGATTCTCTATCGACTAGGGTTAGCCTAGTACTAGCCCTCCAGTTGATATGGAACCAAACCCTATTGCATTTGGAGAAGTTGATGGGGTGTGTGCTGTAGGAGCAAAAATGTTTGAGCAGAGAGGAATTAACATTGATGATGACGACTTATTCAATGGCCTAGGCCATTAATTGAAAAAGATTATATTTCACAGAAAACTGTCTAGTGTTATAAATAAGCAAAAGTGAGAGAGAGAACCTTTGCTAGGAGTTGAAGTGGAACACGATCAGAGTATCACACTGCCTTATTATTTGTACTTGTTTTGGAAATGGAAAATGGATACAAAATAAAAGGAGTGAAAAAAAACTTGTATGACTTCTTTCTGCTATTATTTGCACTTTGTTGCTCACAAGGGAAAAAGTGGAGTTGGCTTTTTTCGGTCTGTATTTGGGGTCTCAAAGTTATCCCTTTATGTGGAAAACTTCACCAGCAAAACATATACAAACTTACACAACCATAAACCAAGAGTTGATGTAGCAAAAATAGTGAAAACCATCTCATTCTATGCAAATGGCTTCAATTAACGGTGAAGACTCGCATGACAACCTTTCTTACTACATCCAGCATTTTATGTGTCTAGGCGAATTTAAAACACCGTACAGTTTTTTTGTACAATCTTCTTTTCTATATGAAGAATGATGATACATATATATATGCGCTCCAACAGACAACGTGGATAATCACTTAATATTACGGTCTAATAATATTCATCTTTACAGGTAAGTGAGAGGTCTTAGGTTCGATTCTCGCCAAAGGCGAATTTGAACTACATTATTACTAGTCCATTGTGAGGTTAAACTCACATCAGTCCCCTTTAATATAGATAATATAATTTGTTTAAAACAACAGGCAACAAAAAATAAAGTTAATATCACGGCCAAAATAGAAAAAGGGTTTTTATCATAGATGGTCTCTGAAATTGACCTAGTCCATCAAGGTCCCTGAATTTGAAAATCAATCAATGTGGTTCCTGAAAATGAGTGGTGCAAATCAATTTCGCCATTCCGTTTAAATTTTAAACGTTAGAAATTCTGTTAATGTGCTAACATGGCACATTGTGAGCCCCACACTCTAATATATGATGCCATGTGGATTAGAAAAAGTTTATTTTTATAAAAAATAATATGTGTTTAAATATAAATAAATAAACAACAACCAAAAAACAAAAAACAAAAAATAAACTAATCGCCGTCGTCGTCTTCGTCTTGGCACCCAGCAACCAAACAGATTGATGAATTCCCCAAACCTCCTTGACTTCAGCCGGCAGTTTTTGGTACCAATCAGCGATTTGCTGCTTTGCTTCATCACCTCCATAACCTTTTCAAAAACTAGATTGCTTCGACTAACATAGAAGACACAACTACAAAAACCATCTTCTTCTCCAAACACTACGACCACGACTACCCTTCTCCAATCGCTCCACCATCCAGAGAAAATCCATGGCCGACCGCGGAGGGTACAGCACCAACAATCAAGCCAGCCAATAAAATTAGCAAAGTCGAGAGAAGAAGAAGAAGAAGCAAAGCAGCGGCTACGCCGCCCGAGAAGCCGGAGCTATGCGATTGCTGCGGCAATGGATGCTTCCGGTGTGTGTGGAATGTGTATTCTGATAAGGAGGAAGCGGAGGAAGCGTAGGAAATTAACATAAAGTAAAGGGACAATTGCAGGAAATTAAGAGACCTAGTTAAACTAAGATTTTAAAAGATTTATTTCAAAAGTGATAGATTTGATAGGATTTAAGAAGATTAGAGACTTCTATAAAATTTATATAGATTTTTTAAAGAATTTGAATGGATTGTGGTGAATTGTGGTGAAAGGATTTGAAATACTAGGAGGTGATGTTGGATTCTTTTTAGTCTTAATTATATATACTTTTGGCTCTTAAATTTAACAAAATCCACAACTTATTGAAATCTTTCAAAATCTTAATTTTTTTTAATACACTTATATTCGGATGGATTTTAAAATCTTTTAAAATATTTTAATTGACTACACCTAGATTTTAAAGGATTCTAAAATCTTTTAATTGACTACATCTATATTTGAATGGATTCTAAATCTTTTAATTGATTACACTAACAAAGAAGGAAAGGGGGGATTGCAGGAAATTGAAGAGTAAGGGAAAGAGGCAACTATGTTCATTCATTCATCCACCCCTTACAAGGCTGCTGCTTACATGCATATATTCAACTTAAAAGGAAATCTATCTTGAATTGTGCGGCATCCCTTTGCGACGCTGGAGAGATTGCAATTCGTGTGCTCTAGCTTTCCGGCGAGAAAGGATGGAGTCGAGTTTTTTCTTTTTCTTCTTTTTATTTAAATTAAAAATTAAATTTTAATCCACATGTCATCAAAATATTGGAGTTTGGGGGGGTTCACAAGATGCCACGTCAACATACTAGCAAAATTGTTTAACGGAATTCAAACACAATAACAATATTGATTTGCACTACTTATTTTCAAGACGACGTTGATTGATTTTCAAATTTATGAACCATCTTGATAGAATAAGTGAATTTCAAAAACTATTTATCATAAAAATCCAATAGAAAAACCCACCAAAACAAATATGAGAGCGGTCAACTAAGTGTTGTCATATCCCATCTTTCTCCCACCTAAACCCCAGAATTTACAAAGTCGTTCAACCCCTTCTCTCTTTCCCTCTTTCACTTTTGACTCTGAGTTTTTTTTTACTCTTTGACCCCCCAATCACGTACATATAAATTCCCAACCTCACCCCTCCTTATTCGCAAAACCTCAACCAACAAAATGCTCCGTTCACTCTTCACCTCCACCCTCACGCGCCTCTCCTCTCGCTGGCCAGTGCTAATCTACGCCGCCTCGTGGACCACAGTCCTCATTCTGACGGTGGCCGTGGCCTCCTTCTCGCCCGAGGTTGCTTTCGTGTCCGCCATTTCGTCGACGTCTGAGTTCTCCCGCGTCTGCGGCTCAGAAGGGTCGATCAGGATTCCATCGGACGTGCCGGGAGACGTCCTCTGCCTGCCGGCTCACCTGTTCAGCAAGTCCGCCATCGATTTCATCGTGCCTCCTGTTTTCGCGGCAGCCGTGGTGGCTGCGTCGGCTTACCTGGTTAGAGCCGTGGGCTTGTGGGAGGCCGATGAGGTCCCTTGAGTTGGGCCTGTTGGGCTTCGACTAACAAGTTTAGGTGTTTACTCTTTATTTTTTTGTTACAAGGTTTCGATTTATTTTTTGCTACAATTTTCATCATGTTTATTTGCACGGAATGAGAAGTCAAAGATTGAAGAAAAATGACAAGTTTAATCAACTTAATTCTTGATTTTTCATGCATTGAACTATGCAATTTGTAATGTGATGTGGAGCTCTCATATTTTTTGCAAGTAAGTGCTAGTAATTCTAGGGTAAGTTAGAGTAATTTTGTGCTTGTGTCTTTGAAAACGTATGAGAAGTCAAAAATCAAAATAATTCAAATACAGGATGAAAAATTAACTAGATAAGCAATATCATGTTACAATTTGATAAACTCAAATTATAAAACACCAACTAATTTTAAATCTAGTAATTCTTTTATTTCAATGTCGGAAAACTCTCACATCCGAATTGTAAAATAGGAGTGCTGCTAATGCCACCCACCAGTCTTATTCCCCACCCCACCTCATACTCTTACCCATCAATAAAAGTTGAAAATGAAAATGCTCTTTCTTCACCCCACCTAGATTGCTAAAATACCCCCTTCTATCCTAAGTTCGGCACCGGACCATGAACAGCCAACAAGGATGGATTGAAATTCTCTCTCTATTCTCTCTATATTTGTCTTCCCCTCTTCTCTCTTGCATCCATACTGGTTGTTATCAAGAACAATTGTCCTCACATGATCTCCTTCTTCCGGTTGCTCTCTAGTGACTGCGCCGTCGAAATCAAGGAAATTGGCACGAAAAGTTTAAGTCCGGAATAATTGGCGGGAGGAATCTGGTGCACGATTGCAGTTTTACTTGAGCGATTGGACATTTCTTAGTGTCATTGAGTGTTCTTTGGTCTCTTTGCCAACAAAAATGGTTAGGTGGGTGCGAGCGGGTGACGTTAAGAATTCTCATTTATTACTTTTTAAATTTAGAACCTCGTATTTTTTTAGGTCTTCATGGTCTTTTTGCATGAGGATAAATTTGTCAATAAAATTTTCGTATTAAAATGAGTGGGAAAATAAGACAATGGGTACGTACAACACCACTCTAAAATTTCAAAAGAATGGAATTGAGTTCACTCTTTTCGGCCTCTTATATATATATTTTTTATTTCTGACTATTAGATTGAATAAATCAAATAAAAACAATAAACATGATTAATAAAATGTGCAAGTAGAAAAATTTGTTTATCATTTTCATATATTTTATACTTCATTCCTACTTTTGATTTTCTTTTAGGCACTTTTAGATTTGGTCCCAAAGTTTCACCAAGGTTCCAATTTGGTGCAAAAGGAACAAAAGTTGCTTTGTGCTAATAAGGATGAGTAGTCTCTTATTTTAATCCAAGAGACAAGGAGTTCACTCCAAAGCAAAATTTCAATTTAAACTAACATTAAAACTAGATAATTATGACATTCACTATGACCCTAATGGCACCTATATTATCCAACAAACGACTTATTCCTTATGGGAAATAACATTCAAACAACTAATATGACAAAACGACGGTATTTCAAATTAATCACTCAATAATATGTAGACTTTAACATTTCGATGGCATGTAAGTTTCTCTCGAGCTTTTGCATATAATAATGTGTCGCAGATTTAACACAGGATGCTTCCAAGATTCAGATTTTGGAAGCTCCATCAATCAACTTGTTGCTGAAGTCACAAAGCTTTTTAGCCAAGTTTTCATCATCAGCATCTTTGCTGGGTTTCGTCTCATTGCAGTCGACATAGTATTTTCCGCTTATACCTTTCAACTTTGGGTACAGTGCCACGTACAATGTTGTGGCTGCTCCCTGAAAATAAAAAAAAAACAATAACATAACTAGCCAGTTAATAACAGTTTAACCTCTCTGTTAAAACGAGGAATTGAAATATAATTAGTGAGACTAATCACCTGAGGTACATTCTTCCACATGCAAAAGGTGAACATCTTAAAAGCCTCTGGAAAAGAAAGACGATCCAATTATGTTAAGTAATACAATGACACGTGTTATAACTTAAAGGAATCGATATGAATACCATAACTCATATCATGCAGTGTATTGAATGCATAAGATAATCGCTTTTGTATTAATTACGAATGTGGGGAGAGTGTAACATAACGTACTCATCAAAAGAGGACTATGCCTCATGAGACGTGTCGTGATCAATCCTGGGTGGACAGAGTTGACTGTAATGCTCACCCCTTCTTCCTGCACACAGACAGGCAAAACAGTATACACCATTTAGGACCAGAAACTTGACTTTTTATACCTTCTTAATAAGTTTGATCGAGTTTACAAAAAAAAAAAAAAAAAGGTTGATTGACATCAGAAAAGGTTGATTCCCATAAAATGAGGAATTATAATTGGATCATTCATTTTTACATTGACTATGTGAAATATTTCAACGTACAAATATCATGATTTGAATTCATTGTTTTCTTTATCATCTTTTAAAGATCATCTATAAAAAATTTCAGTTGATTTGAATACAGTTTAATCATTCATATATGTCGAGCAAATCGACGGTTATGGTAACAAATAATATCCTCGTGATCAACCATCATCTTGCTTGATTCATGTGGATGACTAAACGGCATCCAAATATAATGAAATTTTATATAAATAATAATAAAGAAAATGAATAATTCAAAATTTCAAATTATGACGTTTAAACAGCGAAAGACAAGCAACGTCCTAATACTAAATGGATTAGGATTCTCTCCCCTTTTCTTTCCATCCCCTTCCATCCTCTCATCTTACATTCTCTATTTTGTCTTTGTCTTTGTCTTTCTATAAAAAAAATTAATATAAGATGTTGATGTGGCTTAACCGTAACCGTTCAAATAGGAGAGGAGGAAAGGAGAGAAAAAAAAAGGGGAGAGAATCCTACTCTATACTAAATTGCCATTCGACCCAATGATCGTCTTCTCCGTATGAAAACATTGATGACTCTTAATTTTGTGCATAGGGACAACCATCTTTGGCAAAGCTCAATATACTTTTTGGTGTCGTAGGCTATCTCCAACCGGAAGGGTTAAATATAACATCCTTAATAATTTATTAGTTTTAAGTTTACACTTTAAATTTATTAGTTAATTTGATGTTTGAATGTTTTCAAATCTACCTGTTGAATTTGAATCAATTATTGCAACTTAGGAGTTAGGCCTCGAAAAATAGGCTACGAGGGGGGGCTACATTTGGCCAGGCAGATGCTCATTTGGATAAATAATGGTCTGGTGGGCTTCATAGAATTATAGCCCAGCCTTTAGTTGGAGATAAGCTTTTGGGCAAATCAGGTTATGTTTTGACTTTTGAACCTTTAATCCTCTCTATTGGAGATGACCTAATTTTGTATCTCCGAGCCCCACTACATCTGCTCCAGAGTCTTTTAGGGTTCATATATGCTTATTGTGAGTGTGAGTCCTATGGGGCACAAGTTACCAACTTTTGAGGCCAGAGATTAATGAAGTGTCAAAACATCCCTTCTTTTGGACTACAATGAGTAGATTGAGCATTAAATAGATTGTTGTTCTTACATAAGATGCTTTATCGTTATTACAAAAAAAATAAAAAAACCCGATACCAAACGTGATGAGCGATTTTAGTAAAGAATGAAAATCTACATGCCTCGTGATTTAATTGGTATATGACGCACATGTGTAACAATGGTCAGGGAATTTTATGGAAATTAGGATGTAAAAGAGGGTAATGCACAGCATATAGGTAAAAGGTGATCACCTGCAATCGACGAGAGAGCTCATTGGCATGCAGTATGTTTGCTAATTTGGACTGCCCGTATGCATTTAACGTGGAGTAACTGAAAGGACACATAAAGAACAGTGAGCTAGAGCTAGCTGGTTATAAACTATCAAACCATGGAAAGAAATGGATTACTCAAATCATTACTTACCTATCTGGATCATTGATCCTGTCGAATCGAATCCCGCTTTCGTAAGTGCTTGTATGAGCAATTGATGACAAATTCACAATTCTGGCTTCTACACCAGTAGTTTTAGCTGTAGTCTTCATTTTTTCAAGCAGAAGGTTTGTTAACAGAAAATGACCTGTAAAATAGGTAAATATAATTAACTAGATTGCAATCAGTGGAATAAAACACTTGCAACCCCAGTACTTTAGTAAAACACTAGGCACCAAATGAATTTGACAGCTAACTACCAAGTGGAATATGATAAGTGCCTAGCAGAGCGGTTTGTTGTCCCGATTAATTTTTTAGTGTGCCGAGAAAACGGTCCGATACACTAAGTGTTATAACACAATAAGTTGAAATTTCTTTTTCAAGTTTCTAACCAATTGTATTATTACACTTGGTGTAAAGGTATACTGAAAAATCTATATGTTCTCCCATTCAAGATGGGCCCCACAGTGAAATTTGATAGATCATGACAACAAAGAGGAGATAATAGTAGAAAATTACCAAGATGATTGGTTGCAAATTGTATCTCTATTCCATCTTCTGAAAGCTGGAAGGGGCAGAACATAACACCAGCATTGTTTCTGCAACATATATAAAACCAATAGATATAAATATGTAAAACTGAACAACTGAAAAATGGTGATCAAATTTTTAGGAAGAATGGAAAGAATTTATCACATTAAGAGGTTGAGAGGGAGATCGAGAGCGTTGAAACTATCGACGAATGCTCTAACAGACTTGATAGAGGAGAGGTCAAGTTTCAGAATATCGATTCGAGCAGTTTGATTGTCTTTAAGAATAAGCTGTTTAGCTTCGTTTGCAGCGTCAAGGTTTCTGGCGGCGATGATGACATGAGCTCCGCGGAGTGCCAACACCCTTGCAGTCTCCAACCCAATCCCACTAGCCCCTCCTGCAGTTTACAAAACAGGGCCAGCAAAGTTTAATTCAAACCAGAACATAGTTAATCCAAGAAATAAGATATTGGCCAAGTTTCTAGTTAATTAGCTGCGCAAAATTTACATTCAAAAGCAGTGTAGCACAGCTTGATACCGCTTTTGATTTCATGTTTATACGAAGAAAGTTGAGGTTACACACCAAACAAATAAGGAAATCAGGTGACATGTAGTACATGTCAGCAAATCGAACTCTGATACTATGAAAGTATATTTAAAGGTTCCACCCAAACCGCTACTAAGTACTACGGTTTGATGATATTCCTCTTCGAAGTAAGAGGTTTTAGGTTCGAATTTTGTAGATGGCGAATTCAATATCAAATTAGGTTGCCCATTATGTGGCTTTGCCAAACTCCCCCTTCCAGGATAGTCCAAATTCTTATAAGCTTACGCAAAGCTTAGCTTTCAAAAGTGGGACAATTCAAATCCTCACATCCATATCTATAATTTTGTTCATAGTAAAACCCAGCAAAGGGTGCCAATGAATGACAGGGCCATTTGTTTATAGTCATAGTTAGATTATACACACGATTTTTTTTAAAGAAGATTACGATATTTCCTTTATTTAAAACCATTAGATCAAAATCATTGTATTTTCGACAAAAAATTAACGGTTAATACTCCGGACCATTAAAAATCCCTATAAATGACAAGAAGAAAAAAAAAAATGGAAATAGAACTGACCAGTAACAATGGCGGTGAGGTTGGATGCATCAACTCCTTCAGTAACCTGCTCAGCAGTGGAAGCTGATCCAAATCCACTTGGCCCTCGCTTTCCCGTCACCAATGCAAAGAAACCCATCTCCCAAAAATCTCACAAAATTAACCAACCAACCAATAACAAAACTCCAGAGAGTCAGAGAAGCTCAGAGTTCTTTTTTTTTTTTTTTTTTTTCTTTCTCCTTTTTGTCAAAAGCACAAGAACATGTGAGGGACGATTTGAGTTATTGAAGGTCTTTCTTGCTTTATTTATAGCAATTTGGAATCACGGAATTGAAAACTTTTAGAGGGTAAAGACAACGATGCAGAACCAAAGCAAACAAAAATACATTAGATGTCATTATGGCGGGTTGAGTGTTGGTATTTAATAACAAAAATTCTCGGTGTTTAACCCTTAAATCTTGATTGTTTTTTTTTTTAAACAAAATCAAATGGTTAAATATTCGGAGTATTAGATACTCCGGAGCATCCAAGAAAGCTCCAAATAATAATAATAATAGGTTTATTTATGACGACACCACTTTAAACTCTATTCAAGGCTCATTTAAGGATTTTTTACTGTTTCGAGGAGTATCCGAGGTTTTAATCCTAACATCTTTGTTAAAAAGTTCAATAAAGAGTGGAGTATTAAATTGGTATCGAACTCTCATGAGATTCAAATTTAAGATTTTTTAAACTCAATTTTTTTTTATTAACTCTCTAAAATTAGTTAACAAAACCGCAAATTGTTTATATGGCACAAACGAGACCCATTGTTGTAAAGATGTGTGTCACACACCTCAACAACAATTGGTGTTATTCGTTCCACATAAACTGTTTTAACATACTTGTTAAAGAGTAATGCTAGGAGACTATATGATGCAGTTGTTAATGATTGAATTAAATTAACGCGATTTTAAAAATAAGAGTCAAAGCGGGATGCAAATTGAGTTTCACTAGAGACGTAAATGTAATTAACTCGATATAATCAAGTCGGTTGAATATACTGTTGGGAGGCAATTTAGGGTAAGAATCAAAATATGTCCCGCCCAATTGGGGTTTTGTGAGTAAATGAGAAGTGCAACTCTAACGCGGTACCGTCGAGTCCAACGATTATGTCATTCAATACCAATCGGACTTTGGTGGTGTCTAGGTGTATTACGAGGTCAAGGGACCAATCGTAGCGCAAGCAACGGGTGTTGTGGTCACGTCATGACTCCTGTATGAAGTTCATGAATCCATGAACATCCTGACTGGTAACTGGTCCTCTATGTGGAAACATTATAACGTTGTAGCGAAATATTAATGCACAATATAATTCGTTTACATGATATAACATGAATGACCAAATAATATGTACTTTGTACTATTATAATATACGTGAAAGGTTGTATCAAGTGATGGTTCTCAGATTCAATTAGTAGTATTGTTTCAATGATCTGTAAATGAATGAAACCATTTATATTACGATCTAGTGATATTTCTCTTCACTTGTATGTAAGAGGTTTTAGATTTGATTCTCGCCAAAAGTGAATTTAAACCACATTATTGCTAGCCTATTGTGTGACTAAACCCACCCCTCCCCTTAGTGTAAATAATATCGTTTTATTAAAAAAAAAATTATATTAACATTAAAACATTTATATTCTCACTATATAATTCTGACTTATCAATTAATTTTAGATAGGCATCATATACCTATCAAATTACACATTGTTAATTAGTTATTCTTAATTAAAACATTTCCTTAAGAACTTCATTAACATAATTGGTTAAATGCGTTTGACCTGAAGGAAAAGGAAAAAAAATTTTGAGTCAGGCCGATTTAGATTCCTAGCTTAGTCTTGGAGCCAAGTGCTAATTTTCATACAGATTACCATTTAAAAAACAATCATACCAAGCTGCCAACTGACAAAGTTAACTGTACAATCATCAAACAAAAACCAGAGGACAACGACTATAAAACATTTGAAGTTTCCAATTGCACCACAATCGCACCACAAAACAATAATATATATGCGCAAGTTTCTCATTCAGCTTTTGGAAGCTCCATCAATCAGTTTGTTGCTGAATCCCAAAGCTTTTTTTTTTTTTTTACTTTTTGCCACTTAGCAGGAATGATCAACATTTGACATTTGATTGTAAAAATATTTAGTGTTTATTATGTTATTATTATATCATTATTGTGTGGTTGTTATATCATTATTGAATCATTGATATATGATCAATAATTCAATATGATTAATATGTCATCGTTACAAAAATTGATCATTTATGTAATGAAATCTCATAAACTAATCATCCCTACTAATTGCTCAAGTTTTGTATGGCTAACTTTTCATCTATAGCATATTAGTTTATTGGATGTAAAGCCAAGTGAGCAAACAGTTGCAAAGAAAGATAATGAATAATCGCATGATGTACAATGAACGGATATAATTCACAGATTCTCGAGATCCTCACAAAGAGAATCTGGATTCGTTGAAAACATGATGAAAGAATGACACTTGTCATTAGTGTATTGAATGTAAACCCATGTCAGCAGAGTTCAAATCTCTCTAGCCTTTTTGTGCTCTAACTATTTGAGTGACACGTGTCATTTTGACTTAATTTATCTTTTTATTTATTTATTGAGGGGATAAGTTGGAGAGTTAACGCTATTAAGTGGGGTTTAAATGAATGGCCAGGGATCGCTCAAGTAGATAGCGCATATGGAGGGCATAGAGGATTTTGAATACAGAAGAATTGAACTTGTATCAGCAAGAAGCTGTTAGAAATTTGTTAGTCTATGCAGTGAAGTGATGACTTAAACATCCCCAATGGTCTTCCTAAATGAATTCCTAACTGGAATTTAGAGAGAATTTAAAAAACAAATCAACTTCAGTCATGCTCCCTATCAACCTCCTAAGATTTATGTAGGAGCTCCTAAATATAGTGAGGGAGAAATGAAATCTTAGAGCATCTCCAAAGGAGATGTCAAAAAGTCTATATCAGTAATAACAGTTAAAAAAGACAATTCTAATGTTTTGGCAATTCCTACGTGGTAGACATAGAAAGGTAACAAAAGGCAACAAAACAAGTTGATGTCAAATTTAATTTGACAGCAACTTCAAATCTATTTTTAGTAATTAATAAATAATTTTTATACTTATCTTTTATTTTAAAATACTAATTGCAACTATAAAAGTAAACAATGTAATAAATAATAGTTTAAATTTGATATATTGGTTAGAGAACAAAACTTACAAAATAATGAATGTGCCATGTAAGACTTCAAATTTAAATTTTATGTTTAAAATTTGCCAAATCCTAAGTGAAATGTCATGTAATCAAATTTGAAGGTAGAAGCAAGCTCTAACCGATATGTCAATCCTATATGGATTGACATATGAGAAAAGGTGATGTCAAATAATTTTTAATTATTTCTGTGGGTCGCATTAATGCACCAATTATAAATCTTGAAAATTTATTTTAATTGATTTATTTTAAAATGAATTCTACAAATATCATTTATATTAAAAAAACATATTAGTTGGAAAAAGAGAAAATTTTACATTGCCACGTAAACCATCAAATTAATATTTGACATTTATCTTTTGATATCTCCATTGGAGATAGAGTATCTCCAAAGGAGATGTCAAAATCCTAGGTGGAATTCTACTGTGTATATTTGACCTCAAAAGTCTCTCTAACCAAAGTGTTATTTGCTGATTAGATTTGAAGACTTTGTGATTTAGAGTCAAATTTGACATCAATGTCAAATTTATTTTTAATTCATTTAATGATGGTTCCCTTATTCCACTAACATTTCAACAAGTAAAAATTTTGTTTCAACATTTTTTTAATAACTGCAAGCATTTAAAACTCTATTTAAGTAATAAAATAACATTTGACAATTCGGATGGAGAGGTACATAATTTGACATAAGGCTTCAGATTGCCACATCAGCCATCAATTGTATTTTGACTCTTATAGTTTGACATTTCTTTTGGAGATGGTCTCTCCAAAATATATGTCAAATCCTAAATGGAATGTCATGTAATCAAATTTCATATGTCAAATTTGACATATGAGAGCATCTCCACAAGAGATGCCAAATTTTAAACACTAAAATGATATTTGATGGCTTATGTGGCAATTAAGCCTGGCAAACGGGTCGTGTCTGTTGTTTTCGTGCAACACCTGTTATCTTAACAGGTCGTGTCGTGTCACACCCGTTATCTTAACGAGTCCTTAACAGGTTGGGTCACTTTACCCAACAGGTAAAATGACCCGATCCGTTATGACCTGTTAAGAAAAATATTTTTTTTCTTAAATTTGTACATACCTCATTGCCATATAAATATTACTTCAAAACTTTAAAACACATTTGTTGTTATGTACTACATCTACAATCCAAAATAAGAGCCTAATAAAAAAGTATCAATACACTACTAGTCTACTACAAAATATCAAATGTGCAAGGATATGCAAAATGAAAGAGTTTTTCTTTTCTTGTGGCTACAGGAGTCGAGTCGAAGAAAGTGGATGGAGGAAGATGCGAGAGAGATGAGTGGATTCAAGGAGAACGGTGCAAGTGTTGAAAGTTTGAAGAGATCGAGAGTGAATGAGAGATGATAGTCTGGGCTCTAGCCTAATGTACAATAGATGGTTGAGATTAAATCTTAGCCGATCCAATCGTCATCATTTTTCTAAATTATATATATAAATATATATATAATTATTATAGTATTTTTTTAGGGGTATAAAATTATTAAATTAATATATATAATTATTATAATAATTATAATATCTTTTAGGGATATAAAATTATTAAATTAATATTTTTCTTATCGTGTATTGTGTTATCCACGTGTATACCCGGACTAACCTGTTATCTTAACAGGTGCTTATCAAGTTACCCGATAACGACCTGATTTGTTATCGTGTCGACCTAAAAACCTATTAATTTCGTGTTGTGTCGTGTCGAGTTAATGGGTCGTGTCAGAAATTGCCAGACCTAGTGGCAATATGACATTTTGTACAATATTTTGTTCCACCCAATATGTTAAATAATAATGTTATTTAATAATTTGTTTTTTTTTTTTTATCTTTTTGTGGACTCCAATTGACACACCCCGACCCGAAATGTCCACCTGGACTCTAAATCAAGCTGTGCTGGCCAACACCCAAAGGGTGACGAAGCCATGAAATGTAGTGATGTGGAAAATGTGAATAAATTCAAACCTAAAAGTGCCTAAATACAAGAGTACGTTAGTGAGCGGGAATGAACCAATTTCACACGTGATATCAGAGTATAAGTAAAGTACAGTAAAATAAGATAAGAATTATATCATTGAAGGTAATCTTCGATACCAAGATTTGCCAAGAATCCTCGTCGACGCAAATGCTCAGCCACTAAAATATGCGGGGGCGAAAAACAAAGGTGAGTGGGCCTAAAAATAAAGTTTTGTAAAACCTTTTTGAAAATATAATAACTCCTCACTGTAAAACAAGTATAGTTTCCAAAATATACATCCTACGTATAGTCAGAAAATACTTACCATAGCCTGCAATATTTCAAGAATTTAATACGACACAATATTTCGTAAGTAGACACATGATGTCCGTAATCCCATAATCTCGCATAAGCAAACATATCATATTGAGCGCTCATCGACACATGCTAACACACGAGTTCATGCAGAGATATTCTGGCATGAACAGGACTGGGTGTAACAATGATATACGATATAGTACTACAATCACGTGAAGACTGGCACTATGCGTAGCATATATGAGTCTTAATTACCTATAGAAATCTAGGATAAGACTGACACCTACAATGGATCCAAAGTGAGTGTACGATGCGATGTGCACATACACGTGAAAGACTGGTCCTGACCAGGGTGAGTACTAACACCAGTGCAACAAATGATGAACATATAACATAAATTTAATCACGCCACAGTGATTCGATAATTCTAGTTAGCATATATTATTCACGGCTGAAAATATAATTAAGGCATCCCACGCATACCTGTGCATCCTTTAAGATTCAGAATAATTTCGTAAATTTTGTCATTTTGCTAATTTGTGTAAACATTAGTCTAATCTAGGCATATGTAGGAAATCCTTTTTCAAATGTATAAATGGAAACTAACAAATATGTATATGTTATATAAAAGAAAAGACACACTCACAGATCATGTCGTCAGGTCGAAGCTGTTTGAACTAAGAAAGCTCGAGTCACCGATAATAATCGCACCTAAGCATAATATTAGGACTCATTAGTAAAACACCACTAAAACAATTAAATTTGGGAAAACGGAGTGTGGATTTAGAATCAGGACGTCAAAATACGTTAAGGAAGCTCCCCAACAAATTTTACAAAAAGGCAATGGTCAACCCTAAAAGGTCAACCGAGCTGCCCTGGCAGGCAACTACATTAAAACATTGGAATTACACTAAATGGATGTCAAAAACAGACTCAGGATGTCGAAATTAGTCTAAAAGGGTTTCCGAGAAAATTTCCAAAAAGTCAACGGAAATAATATTTCAAAGAATATTCCAAATTCATTTGGTAAATGGCCCAATCGGATCTAGGGTTAATGGGTCATGGGTCAATGGCCCAAATATTTTGGGTCGGGCTTGAATTAGGTTTTGGACTTAAGGCCTTTGTTTTTAAATTTTTTTTTTTTTTTTGGGGCGGTTGCAACGGAAGAAGGATGTCGGAACTGGGCCGAGTTTGGCCAAGAAAATTCCAAATGCTCTAACTAGTTCATTTCTCAACAAAAATCAGAAATTCTAAAGCTGAAATGAAGCTCAAGAGATAAGGAACAAAAATATACCTAAGTGGGGCTAAATCGTGGTCGGTACTGGCCAAAAACGGCCTGCAAAGCTTCGGATGGTTCGCTGGAAAACTGGGGAGTTCTTCCCCAACATGGTTCTCTGTTAAAACATCACTAAACCGTCTCAAAAACATCTAAATCGTCATCCTAGGCATGATCTACAAATTTATAGGAAAGTTTCAAGACTTACCATCGCCGGAGACGGCGAGAACTCGTCGGATTCGAGTTTTGCACAATGATGCTACTGTGCAGCAAGGAAGTGATGGGTCTCGGCCTAGGTTAGGTTCGTGATGGGGAGATTCTGTGGGTGGTGTTCACTGGAACGGTGAGTGATGGTGGTGGTGTGGTCTGCCATCCGAGAAAGAAAGAGATAGTTGAGGGAGATAAAGAGAGAGTGAAAAGCAATAGAAAGACTGGGAAGAGCTACGGGAAGAGAAGAGAAAACGAGAGCCCGGGAGCTGTGGAAAAAAGGGGATGCGTGGCAAGAAGTGAGAGGAGGCTTTGTGTAGGTGTGGGCTCCACAGTCAAAAATATGATTAAAATAATAAAATATCCTTTTCAAAAAAATATTTAACTAATAATATAGTAAAATAAAAGTTTGAATAAATAAATAAATATATAAAATATAAAATAGAAATTTTTACCATAGTATTTTTCGGATTCGTAATTCTGTACAATATTCATCATAACTCCAAACTCGATTCCGCTTGCGCCTATGCATTTGTACCGTTGATTACTTCGAGGATATGGTAGAAGAGTAGCTCGTATGCTTTATGAAATAACGGTCGACGAAAGTCAGTCATCTCTCCTCTAGGGTATTTTTGTCAATTCACTCATTTAAAATTAATAAAATTGTAAAATTAAGGACGTGTTGTCACAATCTACCCACTTTAAAAAAAATTCGTTCCCGAAATTTGAAATAAGTTGCTATGCATAAAATATTCAAGATAGAAAGAAAATATATAAAGAAGAAATCAAGCTAGAGTGGTTGCATAAAAGAGAATGTCATTCCGTTGCGATCGGATTGCAATGATTCCTCTTTCATGCCTCCAAACTCATACTTTCCTTCTCCTTCAGTACAATATTAAAATATAATACCTTTATAAAAACATAAGGTCAAAATATATATAATACCATAACGTCAACATACACATATACAATAACGTAGTATTAAAATAGTTGTGTTGAAATTAAAACTAAACATAGAAAAGTTTTTCACCTACGCACTCGTAGCGTCACGTAATCTGAAGATAAGTGTGTAGTATCTCTGAGTCTAGCCCAAACAATAATTAAATAATTAATTAAATAAACGAATAAAATACCAACGTAGATGAACCTATTTATCCACTTGCCTAACGAACCCAACGAATAAGTTATTGATACTACGGTTTGCTACCTGCAATACTAACAACTCACTGTTGTCTCGATGGACAAGTGATAAATTCCCGAGGATGCAATATTACCATCATGCCCCTCATTGGGAATTACACATAAATCATCTGATTAACGCATTGACCGTGCTCACATACTACCCTTTCAGGCGACAATGTAAATAGCGCACAATTTCTTAAATTGCAGTCTCGATTATTCAAATACATGTTCGTGATACACCTCTATCAATCATGTACAGTGCATAAAGTCTCCATACAACGTTTCAAACAGTGCCATATCCAAAATTGAAAATTGTAACCGTGGTTACACACAACTCTAACAGGGATAGGTGTCAGTCATAATCATACTAAAACTGTAGAATGAATAAGCGCAACAAGTCCACTAAAGTCTCGATTCATTTAGACTAGCTGTTAGTCTGAGGGTGAGATGTGGTATTGGACAAAAACTTAGTACCCATGGTTTTCAAGGAGACTTCCCAAGACTTGGAAGTGAAACGCACATCACAGTGAGGTACAATAGTGACATGCATACCATGTAGCTAGACAATGTAATTCACAACACCTTAATGAGTAGATTTACATAGAATTTCTCTCGAATTTAGCAAAAAACTATGTTGAGAAGACTAAAAGAACAATCAAGGATTTGAGGGTCAAAACAAGTCCATCAATTCTAGAATACAAGGTAACTGGAATTAATGCATGACATCTTGATACAACGGTAGCTTGTGGAATATTCAATCACCAACGATAAAGATTCGTTCAGTAGAGTATTTGTTGGGTGATTGAAGAATTAATGGTCACAACTAAAAATTAGATGTCCGAGCAATTTTCCTAAACAATTTGTCTGCTTCAAAAGCAATACGAAGTCCAGTAGGGTAGACATGTACTCAAGGTTGACTGGGATGCCTTCCGGCACAGAGGAGTGAATATGGAATCATAGTTAAGAGTAAGTACTCATTGAAACGTCAGAAAATCCAGTAAATTTAAGAAAGAGTAATTTTTTACCATGTGGAAAAAAATGTAGTCCCTCTGGACCAATGGAAAGTGGGTTGATTTGTCAAGTCGATCTATAATCACCAAAACATCATCATAATCTCCACATGTGTAAGATATCTCGTACGAGGAGTTTATGGTGATATTCCCCATTTGCATTTCGATACAGGAAGTGATTATAACGACTCGAATGATTTCTTGATGGATTGTAGGCAACGTAATATCAATACTCATGAATCCCAACTAGAATGGGATAGGACAAGCCAAAGATGTTCAAGGGTAGATATGTCTTTTGCTGCTTTAACAGTAATTATATTTGCACAACCAGGGTAATAGACGATAGTGCAAATGTAGACGTTGATTTGGTTCTTCAATCATCACTGTCAGAAATTTAGCTCATTACAAATGAAGATGTATTTGAGAAGTCTAAGGTTGGTAAAGAGTTTGGATACGCTTCTACATAGAGAAATGTCATCCGGTTTTTAAACGAAAGTGATAATTGTTGACTCACTACAAGAAAGCAGTTCATCTACCACGAGAATTTTACAACGGACTTTATGAGCTCATTGTAAAAAGTATAAATTTACCACGGGTATAGTAAGTACGTGATGAATAATAATTTTTACCACGGGTAAATTTAACCCGTTATAAAATAGTAGTGAATGATCACACGCAAAGTTGCACGTTATAAATATACTAAGTCACTACGAACAATGCCCATGGTCAATATTATTAGTATCCACAATGTCTTTTTATTATCTACCACATACATAATGTGTGATAGAATCATAAATTCACGTATTTGGAGGAGGCGGGAGCCCAAAATTTTGCAAAATTTTAGACATCTTTTGTTGAAATTTTAAATTTTTTTGACAAATCCACTTTTACTCTATCTCCTTTCCATGCCCATCTCTTCCACTTTATCTTCCTTTCCCTTTTCCAAAAAACAAAAACAAATTCTACCCCCTTTCAACTACGCTCCCACGTTTTTCCAATGCTCAATCGCTTCGGTATCTTAAAACAATAAAAAAAAAACATCATAATTTGTCTCTCCCCGGTTTCCCATAATTTAATTTTCATCTGCTACAATGGTGTGTTGTATGTTAATCCTATCGATGTTCTATCCAGTCTCTTAGGAATATTTCTCTGCTCCTGGTGAGTTTCTTCACTAAATCTTCAAAGACCTGTTTGAACTTTAAGTTCTCTGTGTTATTTAAATTCAGTTTTTCTTTTCTACTTTTTTCTCAATATCTGTTTGTCAGTTGCTACAATGATCGTTAAATTATGAAGCAGGGGAATCTTAGGTGATGGAAATATCAACAAATTTTACAACATTGATTTCATGTAAATTTTTTTCCGTAACTAATTTAAATTTTCCCTTGTGAATGTTGGTATTGTAGGTAACAATCACAAGAAGCTTACAGAAATGAAGCAGCAAATTGTCGAGACCATGTATGTTTATGCAAATTAAACAATTTGTGCTTAACACTGGCATCTTTTTTCTTAAACCCATCAGTTTAGATTTACTTGAGTTTATTTGTTTGCGTAATCTGTTTTACATGGTTTGAATGCAACAATCAGTTCGTTCCTTTCTTTTTACTTTTGTTTCTTTCCATTTGGTTTCTTTGCAAGTGTCTTTGCAATGAGGTCTGTAGACCTGAAAGAAATTTGTGCATAGCGAGGTAACAGTTGTAGAGGAGTGTAGAGAGGAGATGTTAGTGGCTATCTTAGGAGGACGGGTTTCGTACAATCCTACATATCTAACTTCTCTTTGTAATACGTAGCATGATCATTTTCATCTTCAAGTATATCTATATTAGATGGAAATGTATTTTTAATTTCTTTCATACCTTGATATGAAAATGATTATTTTTGTTGATTTGGTGGTTATGTTTAGTAGCACATGAAGAACTGCGAAATTCGACACTACGTACCATGCTTTCGAATGTTTTAATTATGCACAAAATAATTTAAAAAAAGACCTTATTTTTCTTTCTTCATAAAAAGTGTTGGTGTTTTGCAGGCACTTGCAAACTTAAAGTGTGATTGTCTTGCTGGAGATGTGTGTCTTTTGAAAGAAATGATTGAAGGGAAGACGATTATCATTGGAGGACGAAGGTTGGAACTAGGACTTGAGTTCTATTTTATAGTGTGAAATAAAGCCTCTACATGTTTTGGTGACTTTGGTATTTCTTAATGTAACTACTCATTTTGTTGTTATTTTTGGTGTAATATTTGAATATGTGAATTCTTATAAAGTAAATTTACAATTTTGTATATAAATATCTTTATATATATATATATATATATATATTACTTGTTTATTTATTATTTTTTTTTTTAATTTTTGGAAATCTTTTTATAATGGCCATTAGCCGTGATTAATTTGTAATCCACAATGGCCATAGCACGTGGTGTTAGATCCCAATCTATCATGAGCACAATCCGTGGTTACATTGCATTTGACAATGTGCATAGTCCATGGTAAAAACAAAGATTTTTTTTATCACATCCAAAATACTAACGGGCACGATGCCCATGATAGATTGCAATTTACCACGGGCATCCACCGTGGTAGATGAGCTTTTTTCTTCTAGTGACTCTAAGTCATGAGTAAGATGGTTCATTTTGTATGGTTCCAACCGTTGGAAAATACAAGCGATACTTCGTCATGCTGCATCTACACATCCAACATTAAAAGAAAATGTCATCGTGGATTTCCAAATTATCGACATTGTCGAAAAATGTAAGAATAATGCTCAAGAAGAGA
This sequence comes from Pyrus communis, assembly GCF_963583255.1. Classification (NCBI taxonomy): domain Eukaryota; kingdom Viridiplantae; phylum Streptophyta; class Magnoliopsida; order Rosales; family Rosaceae; genus Pyrus; species Pyrus communis. Next base: position 12,731,027 of record NC_084819.1, read on the forward strand.
CAACACTTAGGTTGTCAGAAATTTTATTCATATCCAACATCCCAAACTCAACTGACTTTCCTCAGTCGATAAGTGAGGAAAAACACTATAGCCGAAAAATCGCTAATAAATTGTCGATAAATCGACAAGACCAAAGATAACTCATTATTCATGAAAATTTGTGGGAATGTCACACTTTCTTTAGCTACAACTTTTTGAGAAAACGAAAAGAATATTATTTGCTAAGATCACTTCTTCCAAGAAAGTACCAATCTAAACAAAGCTAACATTCGAGAAATTTGGTATAAAGCTGACTGTCAGTGTTTAGAAAATTTAATCTCATCGCTAAGGTAGGTGAGAAGGTCATCTGTAAGACTACTATGAATTCGTCAGGCTATGGAAGAAAACTCAGCTCAAAAGGTTGGTCGAGTAGACCATCAATTCGAAGTTAGGGTTAACGATTTTAATCGTCACCGGATGGAGTATCTAAAATCTAGATATGATCCTAAGGTTCGGCCTTTCACCTTTGCCGGTAGGTTTGAGGTTCCCTAGTAAGGTGTTTGGTTGGGTAATTTCCTAATCTGTAAGCTTTCTTAACTAAGTTTCTTCAATGTCGACGGAGTTGTTCGAAAAGGCATAAGGAAAACTGGTGCAGTATAAGAAAGTAGATCGATGGTGTATTCAACTTCCCGCTTCAGCGGTATCTCAGGTAAAATTCTAAGAAATGACGCCAAAGATATGCGTCCTTGAAATGTACGCTACTACTTCCTTCTCTACGACACGTGCTAATAGGTCTTCACAGCTTTCTCGATATTCTATTCACTCTAACAGTGAGAAATTAACTTGTACTTCGATTCTACTATCTACCTGTGGAAATGATTGAAAAGGTGGCTAGTCGAAGCGGTTTTGTATACCTAGATAGGTGATAAGGTAAAAACAATTATGAGTTTACTGTCTTAATACAAAGCTTGCTCCTAAATTTCCATGATTTAGTTTCTTCGGCTTAGGTAGTCACTGTTAATTAGTCTATCAGTCGCGTTGCTAATTAACGCATTTATGATACTTTTGATATTGTTCGTTACCCTGAAACTGTGAACTGACATTCTGGCATAAAGGTATCACTCTTAGATAATAGCATGTGTCTGGTATCAGAAATCATACCGTCTGAATACTGGTTGACAACTTCTGGATATTGGATAGTATCGTCAATTAGTAGCACCACAATAAATTGATCACAAATTAAAGCTGCTTGGGTGGATGGTTTCGGATGATTGGTAAGGAACTGGTCATGTGAGGTGGTTTCATTAATTCTAGGGAAAATACTTGCTACACGAGGATTTCTACTAACTATAGGTATAGTAACTAGTACTCCCATGCCTATACTCATCGAAATGACGAGTACAACATTGAAAGGAAATCTGGGAATAATGTCGGTTGGAATTTCCTAAGGCCGGGAAAAGGGTTTTGCTAATAACTTACCTTAGAATGGACTTAAATGGAAATCAATCTTCTTCTTGAAGATCCGAAATGATAACTAGCGTGTTTGAGAATATTAGTGTTATCGGGGATAAAAACTGATTGTCCCTCCAAATGTTATTCCGTCAACCACATTGTTGCTCAAGACATTTATGGAATCTCGACGAAAGAAAACTTCGTAAGGATTCTGATAGATGATATAATAACGGATATTGCCAAGGAATCAAAGCTATACTTGGTTCCTAACTTGGAAGGGTTGGTAGAAATGACTAAATGGTAGTGGGATTGATTGGCAAATCTCTGGTGGCACACAATTATCGATACGTTAGCCTTACTTCAGGGCCATCAACTTGTCTCAATTCGGGATTTTTCTTAGCAGGGAGGTTCTTCGTTTAAGTATAGAGGCGTCCACCAAAACGATGTTCTAGAATGTTGATAAGTTGTCTAAGTCACTCAAAACTTAGAAAAAAGTTAACACATTTTTCGTGCTCGACGAGGTAGCAAGATTCAAAAATTAGGCTTAAGAACTGATAATGCTTACATTACAGGTGTCATGAACGCAATACTACCCAAACTTACGCTCTGATACCAAACTGACACACTCCAACTCGGAATGTCCACCTGGACTCTGAATCGAGCTATGTTGGCCGACACCCAGAGGGTAATGAAGTCATGAAGTGTAGTGATGTGGAAAATGTGAATAAATTTAAACCTAAAAATGCCTAAATACAAGAGTACGCTAGTGAGTGGGAATAAAATCATTTCACACATGATGTCAGAGCATAAGTAAAGTACAGTAAAATAAGATGAGAATTACACCATCGAAGGTAATCTCCGATACCAAGATTTGCCAGGAATCCTCGTCAACACGAATGCTCAGCCACTAAAACCTGAAGGGGCAAAAAACAAGGGTGAATAGGCCTAAAAATAAAACTTTGTAAAACCTTTTTGAAAATAATAACCCTTCACCGTAAAGCAAGTATAGTTTCCAAAATATACATACTACGTGTAGTAAGAAAATACTTACTGTAGCCTACAATATTTCAAGAATTTAATACGACACAATATTTCGTAAGTAGACACATAACGTCTGTGATCATATAATCTTGCATAAGCAAATATATCATATCGAGTGCTCATCGACACATGCTGAGACACGAGTTCATGCAGAGATATTCTGGCATGAACATGACTAGGTGTAACAATGATATACGCTATAGTACTACAATCACGTGAAGACTAGCGCTATGCACTGCACATATGAGTCCTAATTGCCTATAGCAATCTAGGACAAGATTGGCAACTACAATGGATCCAAAATGTGCGTATGGTGCGATGTGCACATACACATGAAAGACTGACCTTGGCCCGGGTCCAGATAAGTACTAACACCGGTGCAGCAAATGATGAGCAGATAACATAAATATAGTCACACCACAGTGATTTGATAATTCTATTCAGCATATATTATTCATGGCTGCAAATATAATTAAGGCATCCCACACACTATGTATCCCGCATGATTCAAAATAATTTCGTAAATTCCGTCATTTTGCTAATTCTTGTAAACATTAGTCTAATTTAGGCATATGTAGGAAATTCTTTTTCAATGTATAAATGGAAACTAACAAATATGTATATACTATATAAAAGAAAAGACCCACTCACAGATCATGTCGTCGGGTCGAAGCTGTTCGAACTAAGAAAGCTCGAGTCACCGATAATAATCGCACCTAAGCATAATATTAGGACCCATTAGTAAAACACCACTAAAACAATTAAATTTGGGAAAACGGAGTGAGGATTTGGAATCAGGGCGTCAAAATACGCTAAGGAAGGTCCCTTGCAAATTTTACAAAAAGTCAATGAAAAAGTCAACAGTCAACCCTAAAAGGTCAACTGAGTCACCCTGGCGATCAACTACGTTAAAACTTTGGAATTACACTAAATGGATGTCAAAAGCAGACTCGGGGTGTCGAAATTAGTCTAGGAAGGTTTTCGAGAAAATTTCTAAAAAGTTAACAGAAAGAATATTTCAAAGAATATTCCAAGGAATAGTTCAAAGAATATTCCAAGGAATAGTCCAGAGAATATTCCAATCCATTTGGTAAATGGGCCAACCAGATCTAGGGTTAATAGGTCAATGGCCCAAAGTTTTTGGGTCGCGCTTGGATCAGGTTTTGGGCTTAAGGCCCTTTTTTTTTTCTTTTTTTTTCCTTTCGGTTGGTTACCGCTGCAACCGTCGGAGACTGGAAGAAGGAGGCCGAAACTGGGCCGAGTTTGGCCGGGACAATTACAAATGCTTTAACTAGTTCATTTCTCAACAAAAATCAGAAATTCAAAAGTCAAAATGAAGCTCAAGAGATAAGGAACAAAAATATACCTAAGTGAGGTTGAGTCGTGGTCGGTACTGGCCAGAAACTGCTTGCAAAGCTTCGGATGGTTCGCCGGAAAACTGGCGAGTTCTTCCTCAACGTGGTTCTCTGTCCAAACATCACTAAACCATCTCAAAAACATCTAAATCGTCGTCCTAGGCACGATCTACAAATTTATGAGAAGGTTTCAGGCCTTACCTTCACTGGATTTGATTTTTGTACAATGATGGTATTGTTCAGCAAGGAAGTGATGGGTATCAGCCTGGGTTAGGTTCGTGATGGGGAGATTATATGGGTGGTGTTCGTCGGAACGACAAGTGGTGGTGATGGTGTGGTCTGCCATCCGAGAAAGAAAGAGATAGCTGAGGAAGATAGAGAGAGTAAAGAGAGAGAGAGAGAGAGAGAGAGAGAAAGATAGAGACTGGGGAAAGTGGCGGATAAAATATTTTAGACTCAGGGGGTCCCAATAATAGAGATAAAAAAAAAAAAATTATAGTGAAAAATGTCCTCTCCATGCAACTATTGATCTCCCATTTTGTTGCGAAGTAGACCCTCAATGATATTCATAGCAAAAAATGTCATCTCCATTGAAGCAGTTGCAACCCGGTAAAACCAAAGCACATTGAATAAGCAAATATACATATGCAAATATTTGTTGCAATCCTTTCTTCCATTTTTTTTTTTTTTTAGCAAGAATGCTAATCCCTCTTAACTGAGAAAAATCATTATCAGAATGCACAAAATAAATATAAATATCAAGTTTTTTTTTTAAGGGAGAATATAATATCAAGTTGAGGAAAGGATGGGGTAGGACTGCGAGGGGACGTGATAGGGGTTTGGGGTTTTTTTTTTTAATTTTTTTACTTTTTTATGATACAAATATAAAATTCATTAGTTACCAAGAAACTTTACGAAATAAAGACCCAAAAAAGTAACACAAAGAAAAAGTGGGCCTTGGAAACAAGAAAACAAACAACACGCTAACCATCTCACCAAAAGCCTAAGCAAAATATTAGGCCCACAAACAAACAGCAAAAATAGAACAAAACCAAACAATTGGCCTAAATGAGCTTTATGGGCCAAGTCCTAAAAAAAAAAAAAAAAAATTCTTCTTGGCGCGATCATCTTCTCCAAGAAGACACCGTCGTTGCAGCTGCACTGGCCGTCATCTTCGAGTACGAGGGGTCCCCAGAAAATTTCAAAGCACGATTTAGGTTCTCTGAAGGGTCCTGGGACCTCCTAGGTCCCTCTTTAGATCCGCCACTGACTGGGGAGAGCTACGGGAAGAGAGGAGAAAAGAGAGCCGAGGAGCTCTAGAAAAGGGGGGACATGTGGCAAGAAGTGAGAGGAGGCTTTGTGTAGGTGTGGGCCCCACGGTAAGAAATATAATTAAAATAATAAATATCATTTAAAAAAAAATATTTAACTAATAATATAGTAAGTTTGAATAAATAAATAAATAAATAAATATATAAAATATAAAATAGAAATTTTTACGAAAGTATTTTTCGGAAACGTAGTTCCGTAAAATCTTCATCGTAACTCCGAACTCGATTTCGTTTGTGCCTACGCGTTCGTACCATTGAGTACTTCGAGAATACGGCGCGTCACAAAATAACAGTCTACAAAAGTCAATAATCTTGCCTCTAGGGGCATTTTTGTCAATTTACTTTCAAATGACTTAACACCACGTAAGAAATTGATGGTTCGGTTGGAGAGAGTTTGTTGTCATTTATTACTGTTGTATGTTTACATAACATTTTTGACATCTCCTTTGAAGATGCTCTGAGAAAATGTGATGTCAAATTTTTTTTTAATTATTTTATTGTGTGAATCTCATTACTGCACCAATTATAGATTTTGAAAATTTATTTTAATTGATTTCATTTTAAAATTGAGTCCTACAAATATCATTTATAAAAAATAAAATAAATAAATAAACATATGGGTTGGAGAAAGAAACCATTTGACATTATCACAGCATCCATCAAATAAATTGACATTTGACATTTGGTTTTGGACATCTTCATTGTAGATGCTCTTAGTGACTCTATTATTAATGTATATTGTTTTACTGTTATTTTAAATAAGTAATTTCCTTTTGTCTAACTATTGACTCATAGTGAATAAGAGTCTCTAAATTAGGAGAGATTTTTCAGTATGCTCGGAATATGGAGTAGAACATCAAATGTCCTTGTACAATTGAAGGGACACTTGAAAAAAAAAAAAAAAAAAATACTTTCCTCAAATTCTATAATGACATGTGATATCCGTTCCGTGTTATGATTGAAAAGTTCCTTTTGGAAGTGGTTGAATTATAACTCTTCTAGAAAGCGTCTAAACTAACTTTTGATAATTTTAACTAAAACTTTATTATAAAATAAATAGCATGATTTAAAATACTCTTAGTGTCTAAAAGCTCATTGTAATCCGTTGTTAATTAATCAAAATCTATTATATTATTCCAAAAAAGGGTTTTTTGTTGTTATTTTCACATCATTACCAAACATAGTAAATAAAAATTTCATTTTTCATCCTCTAGAAAAGGCATGAGAATTTATTTTTCATGCATTTATTTCTGCATACCAAACATAGCCTTAAATTTGTTATACAAAGAGCCCTATGTTTGGAGCTCCAAATTTGTCAAACAATCACCTTAGCAAAATGATTATTTTGGGAAAACTTTTTGAGTAGGCAACAAAGTTTATACGTCGTGAAAGATACTTATGGTATATTATTAATAAACATATACAATAAATGCATGTATTATAACATGAGTAACAACTGATTACAATGAGCTTTTACACGTGTCAAACTGTTATATAGGCATGTAAGTTTGAGATGAGTCAGTTAGTTGAGTACGGTAGTTAAAGGCTTTTGTTTCTTTGTAAGCAGGAAACCATGGTGTGGGAGAGACGACATATCAAATTTCTGAAACCAAAATATATGGACTTGGGTGAAAGGTTGCAAGAAATGGAGGTTCCACTGAGGGGGATGTAGATAGCTTTATCTAGTTGCTCTTCACATCCTGTTAACCTAATTGATGAAGAGCTAAGAGGCAATTTACAAAGTTCAGAAGCACATGTTACCCTAAGGCTTCTGCAAGCTAAGTACTCATCGCCTTCCGATGCAACATTGGCTCCAGAGTCGGACAGAGAAACCTTCGACAAGCCCCTTTGGACCGAAAAACCCACCACCAAAAACCATGAGGACCTTCCGGCTTTCGTCTTCTTGTACTACATGGAACTCCTACTAGAAAACTAACCCATTGCCCGAAATCCCGGAAGCACTGGGAAACCTAACCAAGAACCGAGCGATTCACAAAATCAACAACGGTGGAACTTCAAAAGGGTTTGGAGAAACATAATCTCGAGTCGCGGAAGTTTAATTTTTGCTCAGAAGTGCTCACTTGCATTAGGCCTTGCTGTGTTATTTGGCTTGTTGTATAACGAGGAAAATGGATACTGGTCAGGCCTCACCTTTGCCATCAGCTTTGTAACAGGAAGGCAAGCAACATTCACAGTTACGGGATCTTATGGTTTTTTATCTTCAACGGAATCGAGAAATTCAGGCTCTAACACTCATACCTTGGATCTTTATCTGCCATTTTCTTGGGTACAGCAGGATGTACAGCCAAGCTGGTGGCATCTCAGCAGCCACTGGGGCTCTACTAATCTTGGGTAGGGACAACTATGGTGCTCCAATTGAATTTGCAATTGCAAGAATCATAGAGGCTTCCATTGGGTTGCTTTGTTTCCTAACAGTAGAGATTATTGTGACTTTGGGTACTGATGATGAAGAGGTTGAGACTATTGTGAGTAACTTTCTTCAACATTTGCAGGAAGTAGCTGACAAGGTACGTGCTAGTGACAGTGAAGAGAAACACAAGAGCCAAATGGTTCTTTGTTTAACTAGCCTGGGATTCTGCATTCAAAGCGTTATGAGAGAAACAATGGAGATGAAGAAAGATGTGAAAAAACTAGTCAAATTTAGTGCACATACATAGCTCCTATGAGAGATGGTTAGCTTTGACAATACATCTAACACACTGGCAAATGCCATTAGATTTTTCAATATTCCATTGACCTCAGTACACATTCCATTGACCTCAGTACACATTGTAATATCCCTATATCTTTCTGAATATTCACCAAAGGGAATGTTCTCTTCCGTGAACCCTAAAATGTGCTTTTCGCACGTTCTACGAACGGATCACTTGATTCACTACCACAGCCAATAGTAACGTTCAAAACACTGTCCGAACACGGTCCACACCCTTAACAATGCAAAGGCGTTGAAAACTAAATATGAACCACAGATAAACTAGAGAAAGAAAATCTTGTGTATAACAGCACACAGTCATATTGCATACCAAAACTTCTCACTCAATCAAGTTGTATGCATTCTGAAATAGTTCACGCTACAAAATTAATAGCGTAACTCCATTAGTCACGAGAAAATTGCATATCCATTGCAAATACATAAAAAAGAAACAGATCAATAGTTGCCTTCATATTTTGGGTCGGCCATCACAAAATGATACGCTATTACCAGTAGAAATATGAAGATGCCGAGAAAATTGGCAAAGAAGCCCAGGTCCTGATCATCCATCACCTGTCACATCACCTTAAAACAAATTCATTAATACCAATACCGATTTCTAGGATTTTAGGGTTTTCTGTTACCCTTGCAACTGAAAGCCTAAAAATTTCAGAAAAATGCCTAGAAGCTTAAGCAGAAAAATCATATTTTCAACCACAACAACCCAACACCGATTTAATCATAATCGAAAGAAGAAATTAAAATCTAAGCACAAAGTCACAAATTAACAAACTGAAAACCCACGAAAAATGTACATAAAAAAAAATAAAAATAGGCAATTGACCTTAAAACAAAGAACAAATACACTGAACAAAGAGAAGAATACCCAAAATGAGAAAATGAAACAAATAAATAGAGAAACAACCATCCCCCAAAACCAGACCTAACAGTACTAAAAAATTTGAAAATAATTTGTAGCCTTTTAATCACTACATGTAGGGGACAATACCGAAATCCAACACAGAACTAAAGATTTTCAAATGCCACAATATTTAACAACTAAAAATGAGTATAAACTAACCCGTAATCACAACACCAAATAGCATAAAAATTAGAGAACGCAGTATTCTTTCATATTTTCCAATCAATTTTAAACCCAGAAATGGTTACATCTAGACCTTTTATTTACACCTCGTTGTTCTACCCCAGCATCTATTAATCCAAATTCATTCAAGAAACAATGCAGAGGAGAAAATCCATAAATAAGAATGTCCCCTTGATTCTTTTTTTCATTTATTTCTCACAAACCAATCATATATTTAAAATCCAAGCATGAGAGCTTTACAAAGATAAATAAAAAACGTACATAACTAATTAGGCTTTGAACATGCCATAAGGAACCAGCTTCTTCCTCCCACAATCAGAATTTCTGAAATTTCCAAAGAAAGTAAATCCATTAGCAATTCAGAGAAATTCGACGACCAAATCTGATTAAATTTTAGCCATGACCAAAGCTACACCAAATAAATAAGATATTTAAAACATTTCAAATCTAAGAAATAGAAGAACGATCATATTAAGACTCCCAAGATGACTATATTCAAACATTTTACAAATGAAAAGGCAGGGGAGGGCAGATTATAGCACCGCGAACAAAGAGATAAAGCGAGGGGCAACAAAGGTAAACATCACATGTCAAATCACAAACATCACCTGTTGTTTTTTGAACCATCCCTACATGGTCAGGTGATACAAATCATACAAAAAATGATTTCCCCATGCTTTTTTTTTTTCACCATGCATATTCATGGTGAAACACATACGGTGTAATTTCTGCAACAGCAAACACAGGATCTCTACTACAATAACAAACAATAGGGCCATTAACAAAAAGGGGCAAAACACATACGGTTTGATTTATGCAGAGAGACTGTAAAACTGAAAGAGCAGCACAGAAGGAAGATAAAACCAACTCCCATATAAATTAAGATGCTATCCAACCTCCTTAAAAACATGTTCTTTCAAAAAGTTACGATGGTGTTGGACATTAGGTACTTCAGGGTCATCAACATAGTGCTGAATCATAAAGAATTACGAATCAAATTACAGGGCCTTAGCTAAATCACATTCCAAGAACAGAAGGTTATATGAACAAACACAAACCATTTACAGAACTCACACTAATTGAACACAAATTTCAGCAAATACCCAGAACAAATAGCAATAACGTGACCATAACCCAGACCTAGATTACAAAAAGCGGTTTGCCTTGACATTGTTCTGACTTTTAATCATAGTAAAACTCAAAGACAAACAGGGACGTGCTTATTCTCATTCACGAAAATACACAGAGGGGTGCTAAGAAAGACGTTCCAAGTTAAATCCCAAATGGTTTCTAGTTCACATAACTAAAAATTATCGTAGACAACCAAGAATGTAAATAGAGATTAGCATGCTTCTTAAATCGGTTCTACTTTTCATATTTCCATTTTAATTTACCAGCAAGGAAATGATAGTATATTCCAAAATTTGCAGTTTACAGAGAAATATAAATATTGTTTTCAAGGAATTAATATGATTGCAAATGTAATAGCTCCATATATAGTGAGGTAGGAGAAATGAGGGAAGACGCACTGAAATTTGAGGTCCATACGTTGAGAAGAGTCCATAGCATTGATCCATGTATGGATATCTTGCACAGATCTACAGTTCAAGCTCCGAACAAAGTATCACTTTATTAGCAATTGTGACATTCATTATTCCACAAAAAGTTATTGATTCACAAATAAACAAATGAAAGAAATAGGAAAAGAAACGCTTACCAAATGCTGGCTGAATCCAAGCTCAAAATGACCAAGATATTTTCCCGGCGATGATTACAGAGAGTTTGCTGCCTGGGACTTCTGTCCATCCCCTCAAAACAATGTCATGAACTTATTTATTGGATAAATGTGTGTGTAGCCAAGAACTACACTGAAACAACCACAAAGATTCAAACTTCCACAGTAAATATGATCTGCAACTAATAAAAAAATAATTGACTGGAAATCACATATAAACCCAAATGAATCTGAACCCACCAAGCAAAACTAAAAAACACCCTAAATAGACAATCAATCAAACAGAACCAAATGGGGGTTTAGTAGCTTCAAAAATTTTGTATTAAAGCCAATTATGAAGCACAAAACGTCACCAAAAAACGGAAAAAGAGGTAAAAACTAAGTAAAAGTCGAAGAAAAAGAGATGGATACCTTTCTTTTCCACTTCAGATTCTGGGTACTTTGGATTTCTGAGTACAAACCAATAATATCAATCCAATTTTTCCTGTGTATTTATAGTAATTTCATCCCAAAAAGTGACATAGCAAACCAGCATCCATAGCGTACTCACAAGAATATATAACTTCTGTAGCTAATTAGTAATACAGCTACCACCTGAGTTCCTCCGTGAAAAAAATTATCAAAAACTAAAATTTTAAGGAAAAAAAAAAAAAAAATGAAGGTTTTTTCTCCTGTAAGGGACCATGCCAATATCCGATTCAATCGAGGGTTTTTACAAATCCAAAACTATAAAAAATTGAGAAAAAAATTAAAAGTTGAGATCGATGAACACCGTACCTTACGGTAAACACACAGAGCTCTTCGATGAACCCTTAGCAAAAATTCTTTCAATAACCTTCTTGCATGGCCCAAGAAGAACCAAACCATTTGAAAAACTTATATTCCAAACATAACAAAACTAAATGAAATATCAAACCCCAGAAATCATAATGCTTCTATACAGTGAATGATCTTTATGAACCACAATTTGCAAAATCCTAAAAGCTTATCACTGGAAGATGGGAATTACACATTTCCATTGGACCTAAGGATCATACACCCAACATCAAACACCTCATCGTGATCAAACCAAACTAAACTTTCATTCAATTAAGTCTCAAACACTTTAATTACGTTAAAAAATAACAGTCCAATTCTACCCAAACTATATACAGGAACCGAGAAAAACAGAACAAACAGTGGTGCAAAGGTGTATAATGACACTAGATCTTCAAATGAAACAAAAAAAAAATTACCCAAACCAATATAAAAGCCAAAGTCATCCCTAGCAACTGTAAAATAACAATTAAAAAACGAAACCGATATAAGTGTTCACAACAAATTAAAACGTCTAGATCAACATTAACATTAAATTAGCTACAAACCTACATAAACCCACACTAAATTAGTCTAAACTAATAACACATAAGCTTCAAATCAAATTCCAAATAAAAAATTTGGATAAAACCAACAACAAAACCACACCTTGTTCCTGTTCTGTCTCCCTTCTCTTGCTTTTCTCTTTTGCCTACTCCCCACATTAAGCCTTTTTTCCCTCATTTTTTCTCTCTTTTGGCTGCTCACTTAACACCCCCCCCCCCCCCTCTTTTTTTTTTTCTCTTCACTTTCCTCGATTTCCAGTCCCCACTTTCTTCCACACCTATCTATTTTTCCTCATTTTTTCCATCACTACTCTTGACACTAATTCTCCACTCTTTTTTATCTCTTAATTATTTCACTCAATAAAAGGAAGAGCCGAGGAAGATGAAAGACTATGGATTTTCCAGTAGAGAAGAAGAGAGAGGAAGAGAGAGATGAGAGGAGAGCGGGCTCCCCTTCTGAGATCAGTGAATGGAAATAACTGTAAAAAAACGTAGCTTCTCCTTCCTTTTTCACGATGACCAACACGCGTCCCTTTACATTGATGGCATGGCCGTAAATAAACTGAAATTCCCCAAAACACTGTTCAACCGAACAGGGCAATTGGATTTCCTACTTTAGACTAAAGTAATGTGCTTAATGGGGTTTCAGATAATTATAATAAAGTTAATGCCTTTTTGTAGTATTGTTGATTTTAGTTTGGGTTTAAAAAGGGATTTGGATAGGTTTTTTTTTTTTTTTTTTTTTTGTGGGTTTGCTGCTTAATGCTCATTTTTATCGATAAGTTATAACAGTGGAAGATGCACATTGAAGAACTTGTGTTGAGTTTTTGAAGATTTGAAAGTCCCAATAAGCATTGGTGCTGCGTGCATTTTGCTTGGTCGTGTAAGGCTTATGAAAGTCATGTTTTACACCAATTTATGACAAAATAAATGAGAGAAAAATTAAGCAACTAATAACAATGGAAAGGACACTAATATATCTTCTTTGGTGTAAATAAGTTGTTGTAGAATAGGTTGTTTTTGGCTTTCTTCTCTGCTACTTTGCTAAATAGGAATTCCTTGGTCTATTTAGTTTTTCAATATTGATCGATATATAATTTTACATTTTGCATTGGTAATCTGGTGTGTATAGCTCAGTTTTCCCATTTATTTTTGTATGTAGGACTTCATGGAATGAGCTATTGTTGGGAGATGTACCCATAATGATATTACTGCTTCTATTCCCATTTTTTAGCACACTTCATTTTCTGAGTTGTGCAACCAGGTTAGCTCAAGGTTCAATGGTTTGGTAGTTGGTTCATTTGACCTTACATATGCTATGAATGGATGCGGATGTTGTCTTTTTTTTTTTGGAATGTGAAATGGATGTGCATGTATTTCACACACAGTTGCAACTATCATGCACAACGGTAGCAATCCTTATAATTACATTGAAGACTATTTCACAGCTGATTACCGTAAGTCTTCATATTCTTTTCCAATTGAACCAATTCCTGACATCCATCAACCCCAACTTGATATGGTGAAGGATTTTGTCATCAAGCCTCCAATGAGAAGAAAACAACCCGACAGATTAAGGGTTAAGAGAATTAAGTCTAATGGGGAAGAATCAAGACCAATGAAGTGTGGGAGGTGCAAGAAGCTTGGACACCACAATAAGAACACTTGCTCAACACCCTTTTGATTATCAATCATATCTATCATTTTATTTTATTTTTAATTTGCTCAGCACCCTTTTGATTTTGCTCAGTATTATGGTTTTGGTAATAAATCATTATGTTTTTTTATCTTACCATTATAAACGCTTCTTCTTCATGCTCAATGTTGTATGCACTTAGTTATGATACACTTTTGAAAAACATAGCTTACCTTCAAAATATTCTCGATATCTCAAAAACCCATATATCAGGGAACAATTTGGTAATTTACAATAATTCAAACTTATCGCATTAATGTGTCAATATAACACTAATTAACGTACCTATTAGTTGATAGTTTAATACCAATTGATCATTAATCGTCGAACTAATGACAAAAGACAAACCCTTATGTTTGGTTCATTAAATAATACTAATTGGTACGTTTGGATTAACACACCAACACTTCGCCAAATCCTTATGTTTCAAAAATAAAAAATTTTACGTACCAAACGCTTAGAATGATCTAATTTAATATTATTTCATGAACCAAACGATTAATATGAGTCAATGTAACATTAAGTAACATACCAAACTCCTGGTATATTACAAACACACACTATATAACGCTTTTCCAGACCGATATGTTTCAAAAATAAAAAAACTTTACATAGCAAACGGGAATGATCTAATTTAATATTATTTCATGAACCAAACAATCAATATGAATCAGTGTAACATTAAGTAACATACCAAACTCTTGGTACATCACAAGCACACTGTATAACATTTTTTCGGATCGATATGTTTCAAAAATAAAAACTTTACGTATCAAACGATCAATATATGTCAACATAACATTAAATGACGTACCAAACTCTTGGTACATTACAAAGTTGTAGTCCAATGATGTACCAAATTAAAAATGTTACCTAGTACATTTGAGCCAACGATGGACGGTCTCGATCACGAAATCCCTAGGATCTCCAAGAAAAGAATCCGGCCGGGATCCTTACAAAGTCAACTTATATTCTCAACAGAGCAATGAAAATTACTTGCAAGTACCTTTCTACTAAACCAAAATAAATACAAAATATTATCTTAATGAAGGAATCTGGATCCTCTTTGTGAGGATTCCGGAGATCCGTGAATCGTGTCCGTTCATCGTACATCGTGCGATCAGAAATCATTTAAATATTTTTATTTTAAAATTAAACACAACTACTACCTAACAAAAACTGATCGTACGATGTACAATGAATTGACACGATTTACAGATCCGCACAATTTACCACAATAATTTCGACTAGTACTAATATAGTAGCATTTTGCCTACTGTTGGCTCCAATTAAATTCATCGTTTAAAAGACTACTTACCATTGTAGCTCTCATTTCCTTCATGTCATCGTCTGCAAAATGTTCAAAAACGGGTATGCCAGAAGCCATGCTGTCCATGATGTTTATAACTGCAACGCCACAATCTTATCTGCAATATAGATAAATGTTAGTTACACACACACACAACAATGATAGTATACATATTTATGTACTTACGAACCTGATTCTTGTTGCGGGCTATGTAAGTAGGGATGGGCAAAATATCCATGAATTTGGATAACTGCGGTTACCCGTCCATTTAAAGTTCACGGTTATGGTTATGGGTAACCGTTTAGACGAATAAACGGTTATGGGTATAACCGTTTATCTGTGCAATTTAAATTGGTTGTTATAACGGGTGTTATCCACGGGTATAACAGGTATCCATCGGTTATGGGTATTACTAGCGGTTATACGGGTATCCATTTACTCATTTAATTTAATATATGTAAAAATTAAAAAAAAAAATTTATCGCAAGTGCTCGAAATTAGTAAAAAAAAAAAAAAGGACTTGATAGTGTAAATGTTTTTTTCGAAAATTTCCCCTGACAGAACCTATAATTACTCAGGGACTTTGAAAACACGGACACAGTATATACAAAACAACAAAAATAAAATAATTAAAAAAAAAAACGTAACTGATAGTGGTGGGTGTGGAAAATGAGTCAACACCAAAAGCCCCATATGCGACAGAAAAAGGCAAAGACAGTGAACGGGCTTGGTTAGGTTCTGTCAGGGGTAAATTTGAAAAAAAAAAACATTTACTCTTAGTTGGGCTTTTAATTCAGTCCGTGAGTTTGTTTGTTTGTTTTTTTTTTTTTATGGCTTTTAATACATCAAAACATTTACTGTTAGGTTATACGGTTATACGTGTATTACCCGCGGTTATAACTAGTTAATGATACTTTGTCATTGAATGTGTTCGAATGTGTTTAGTTTCGGAATATTTTGGAGCTTTGAATCATCTAGTATTCAAAATAATGACTACTTTTTGTTTTTAGAAGCTTTACTTTGTAATCATATGAATTATAATTAAAGACTTGCTTGGGTGTAGCAGAAAAATATTGTTCGTAAACTATTATTTCAATTTATTGGAATTGTATGAGGACTTAAATGATTAAAATAGGGAAATGCATGCTAAAATGTATCTATAACGGTGTTTAATTGTCAGAAAACGAAAATTATGACAAATTTTTTTGTTGTAATTTTCAAGTTGTTAAAAAAAAACATGTAGATGGGTGAAAAATGGGTAAATGAATAATAATAAAAAAAAAAAAAAGGATAAACGGATTAAAAAACGGGTAAATGGTCATGGTTAAATGGGTACATGATTATGGGTATGGATAACCGTTTATAAACGGTTATAGTTATGGGTATAACAATTTATGCAATTACTCAACGGATAAACGGTTATGCATGTATGAACATAAACAATTATGAGTAAATAACCGCGATTACCCGTCCACCATAACCATTGCCTATACCCATATGTAAGGTTCGCTGCATTGGGATATCAAGGTCCATGCCATTTAGAATCTTCAAGGTTGCTCTTTCATTGTCATTTAGAGGTTGATTCATAGAATCACTCATAGTATTGGGATGTATAACTACACGTTTGTTAATCTTTCCACTGCGCAATGCCGACTTTGCTCCTTTCTTGTGATGACGTAAGAATGTCATTATATCTTCCATCTGTCATCACATACAAGAATCATGTATAAAATTGTCAGAACCAACAATATTTTTCAACACACCCACAAGGGTGTAGAATGATCAACATTTTTTCTGCATATTCATAATAGCATGGATTATGAGAAATTCCACTTCTTGGTAGGTTTGGATCATAGTGCGTCACGTCATGTTAGGCTTGTCAATGATAAGTAAAGTGATATTCCTCATCATGCCTCAAGGGAAAAAAAAAAAAAAGATCATACTTGCCAAACTCGGTCAACAAAGGATTGTAAAGAACCTTTTGAAGTTTTGAAATGTCATTCATCTTGTGGTATTCCTATTTGACATTATCATGTTGAAGACATAACATACTAGTTAAAACATTCAATAGGTAAATTTAAAAAATCTGCAAATATATGAAAAATAATAAACCCAAACATGCGAATATCTTTTCAATAAGTACCGAGACAAGAATTGTCATAAAGTATGACTTATGTTTCAATTTCTTATCACTTGCTAGCCTCATAGATAGCACTTCCGTGTACACATCTATGGTCTGCAAGTACTTATTACTTCTCCTAGAGGTATCGTTTGGTATGTAGACGGGACGGGACGGAACGGAATGGGACGGGACGGGACGGGACGGGACAGGACGGAACGGAACGGAACGGGAGCAAAGATGCCCTCGGATGGAAACAAGGAGGAAGAAGAAGGAGACGGAGAGGTTATAATTTTGTGTTCCACGGATGTGGAACGAGTCGTTCCAGGGGGTTGAGGTGGAACGAAAATTCACCTAAAACTCGTCCCGTGGAACAGCTCGTTCCACCCATTTTAGGCACACCAAACGTGGGACGGAACGTCTTGTCCCACTTTGTTCCATCTCGTCCCACATACCAAACGGTACCAGATAGCACTTACATATATTATTACTTCTCCAATCTTTATACCTGCAAATGACCCATTAATTACCTGCCCTGTGATTCCCTTGTCCGTGATTAGAAACTCTACATCTTCTTGCATTATTTGAGCTGTCTTTCCTGACCATAATGCTATCCTGTTATATATGGTGCACTAATACAAACACATTAATTACAATGCTCCAGTTAAATAGCTTAAATGTACCAGTACTATAATATGCTAATACAATGGTGTAAAAATGATTACTTACCTGAATAATCGCTATTTAAGAAGTTTTGAATGCGTTCGTAGTCATCTTTATCAAAGATGGGACCGACAAATGTTTTAGACAGAACAATGTTTTTCTCACGACATTTCTTGCAACCTTCTTCAAAACGTAAGTATCACAGTCTATCTCTTTTCTAATTGGATCATAAGGCGACCGACATCCAATTGGTTTCATCTTCTTTCCTTTCTCTGCATTTTCATAAGGTACGTCACCAACCTTCACCATTGATTCAACAACACCAAAATCTTGTGTTCCACATTTTTCTTTTATTTTTTGCTGGATCCTTTTGTTGTATTTGCAAATTCGAATTCCGCTTTTCTAAGTACCTTTCGCACCTGTCTTCTTTTCACTCCTTTGATTATGGATGCTATTTTTGGAGACAGTTGTTTTTTTTTATCGGCCTCTTCAAGTAAGACATTGATTTGTTTACGAGCTTCCTCCAATTCAGTTTCAGTTGCAGCCAGTGCCTCACTCAACAGAATAGCTTCTACTTCAACTTATTCACACCTAACATTCATCGCATCCAACTCCTTCTTTAGAATTTCTTTTTTCAGCACGAAGTTGATCTATGTTCTCCTTTCCATCCATGTCATTAGACTATGCCTCTCCAAATATTTTCAGTGGGAATTTGAATTGACTTGGAAGTATATCCCTTGTAGGTGCTTCAAATTGATCACTTATTGTCTTCACACTACACATTTTCTTTTTAATGTTGTTTTCTGTTGATTTGGACGTAGACGTACGTAATATAGGTTCTATAGGTGAAACAGGTACGTTCGAATGTGCAACAACTACAATTCTGAAATCTTTAGCCACTTCATCTTCCTTAATAGGATCATCTGCTTAAAATTCTACTTGTGTTTCAAGCAATGCATCATCTTCATCATAGGCCTACATCACCATCGAAACCCCAACCACACAGGTTTCAATGAAATAAAAATATAAATCAAAGAAACTCATAAACAAGAATGAAACTTTATAAAGATATACTCAATAGTAAACTCCTTGTGTATGAAGCTAAACAATCATTGGCAGTGCAGATTTCATGGAACGGTAGAGTTTGTCAACCTGAAGTCATGGAATGTAACAGAAATACTGTGTTAGACTATGGGTGGCATTCAAAAAAATATGTCAATGATAACATGTGCTAGTTCATGTTGTGGCCTATATTTAACTGATAGGGGAAGGGGTCGGAGAGAGATATGTTGGAGAGAGATATGTGTTTGTAGGGTTGTGTAGAAGAATGTGTAGAGGATGATGTTATTCCCCCCTACATAGTACTTTTATTTATAGTAATAAGGGAGAGAAGAAATCCTTCATCCCCAAGTAATACAAGTCCATATAGGAAAGAATAACTAGAATCAAATCTAATCTAGGATTTACACAATCACACTTAAACTAGAAAGTTTACTACACTCCCGCTTGAGTGTGTAAATACTCAAGTAGATTCGGCATCATGTTGAGGAAGTCAACTCGTTGGTACTGATTTTGGGAACGCCCTATTCTCAATGAGGTAGGAACTTTCATAAGGAAGTAAGTCTCACAAAAAACCTATGGCTATGGCAAAAACCCGAGTAGGGACAAAATCCATAGTCTAAGGAAAAATGCGTGAGAAATGCAAAGTCAAATGAAACGTTTACGGGACATTATCAAGGATATGATCAACCCAAGGTGGGTGCCTCGTTAAAACCTAGTTAGGTAGCAAAAACCAGTGGAAAAAGTGCTCCTAATTGTAGGGAAAAAGAGTACATTAAGATCAAGCAAGTATAATTTAGGATACTCCCCCTGAGTTTGACATAATTCAAAGAAAACTAGCAATGTTACAATTTAGAAAGTTTACGCATACCAATTCCATGAACAAGCTTTTGAAACATCACCGGCAGTGATTTGGTGAAGAGGTCTGCCAGATTGTCTTGTGAACGAATTTGCGTGACTTCAATATTCTGATGTTCTTGTTGTTGATGTGAGAAGAAGAACTTCGGCCCAATGCGCTTGGTGTTGTTTCCTTTGATGTAACCCTTCTTGAGTTGTTTGATGCATGCTATGTTATCTTCATTGATCGTCGTTGAGACATCAACGACGGGGTAAAGATCGCAGGAGCTTTAAATATGGCCCACAACTGTGCTAAACCAAAAGCATTTTCGAGTTGCTTTGTGTAAGGCAAGAATTTCAACATGGTTAGACGAAGTGGCAACTAAGGTCTGTTTAGTTGACCTCTAAGAAATTGCGGTGCCTCAAACAGTAAAGACATAACCCATTTAAGAGCATGCCTTGTGTGGATTAGATAAGTATCCTGCATCGGCATAACCAACAAGGCAAGAATTGACTCGAGTTAAGGGGGTGCAGCATCACTCGAGGATCCGTAGGGATAGAACAAGCCCAAATCCATAGTACCCTTAAGGTAACGAAAAATGTCTTTAACGCCAGTCCAATGTTTGCGTGTTGGTGCATTACTGTATCTTGCCAAAAGATTAATAGTAAATGAGATGTCGGGTCTAGTGCATTGAGCTAAGTATAATAAAGTGCCTTTTGTACTTAGATAAGGAACTTCAGGCTCCAAAATCTCTTCATCATCCTCATTCAGATGGAATGGATCTCGTTTTGCATCTAGCGATCGAACAACCATATGAGTACTCGAAGGCTTCTGTTTATCCTCATTAAAGTAGCACAACACCTTCTGGATGTAGTTCGATTGAGGTACTAAGATTCCATCCAAACCGTGCTCTATCTCAAGACTGAGAGAATATTGAGTTTTTCCTAGATCTTTTATCTCAAATTCCGACTTCAGGTGCGCATAAGTTCTAGTGAGCTCTTCAAGAGTTCTGATAAGGTTCATGTCATCGACATATACTGCAACTATCGCAAAACCAGAATGTGACTTCTTAATGAACACACAAGGGCATAGTTCGTTGTTCACATATCCCTGACTAGTCAAATACTCACTCAGACGGTTATACCACATTTTTCCGGACTACTTTAATTTGTAGAGTGAACGCTTCAACTGAATTGAGAGCATGTTCCGGGGTTTAGAAATATTTGATCTAGTCAATGTAAGTCCTTTGGGAACTCTCATATCCGTATTAAGATCCCCATAGAGATACGCAGTTGCTACGTCCATCAGCTGCATACTTAGTTTTTCGGAAACTACCAAACTAATAAGGTAGCGAAAAGTAATCACATCCAAAACGGGTGAATAAGTTTCGTCATAGTCAATCCCAAGGTGTTGTAAGAAGCCTTGCCCAACAAGATGAGCTTTGTAATCCATAAGTTCGTTCTTTCATTACGCTTCTGAATGAAAACCCATTTCTAGCCAATGGGCTTCACATATGGAAGAGTAGGAGCTACAGGTTTAAACACCTTACCTTTTGCAAACGAATCGAGTTCGACTTGCATTGCTTGTTTCCAGTTTGACTAATCAGTTATACGTTGGCATTCATCAACGGAACGAGGTTCAATGTTATCACTCAACATGATCTCAGTAGCTACTGCATATGCTAATGCATCGTTAATAATCATCTCATTTCTACACCACACATCATCTAAGTTAGCATAATAAACCGAAATCTCACGATTCTCAAGAGATGGATTTGTCTTTTTAAGGACGCTTCTGTGATCTAGAATTTCCTTATGAGTTGGACAGAATGAGTAAGCGACAATCGGATTCACAGTAGGCTTTTTTGGTGTCTCTGTCATGGGTTTCCTCTTTTGGGGTGTGAATCATTTAAACATAGAGGTCTGTCACGCTTTTGTGTAGGGGCAGATGATTAGCTAGCTGCTAATGTATGTGGATTGGCCAAAATGGCGTCCCGGGCCTCCAGGAAGGAAGTCCGTCGTACATTTGGTATATCCATCTTTGCAAGCACATTCACAGCTGGAATATGTGATGTTGTCACTTGTACTAGATCGGTGGAAGCATTTGACATGCTCTGAAGATTTAATATGCGTTGCACTTTAGTTTCAGATTGAGCAATGCGGGGATCTAAAAGAGACAAAGTAGGAGTCGTCCACGATAATTTGTGTCGTTCATTGGGAACGTTGAAGTTCTTATCTCCCCTTAACGATGGGAAGACTATCTCATAGAAGTGACAATCCGCGAAATGAGCGATAAACAGATCGCCTGTCAAAGGTTCTAAGTAACGAATAATTGAAGGAGAATTATATCCAACATAGATTCCCATCATTTACTGAGGCCTCATTTTTGTACGTAAGGGCGGCGAAATTGGCACATAGATCGCACAACCAAAAACACGCAGATGCAGTATGTTAGGTTCGTATTCGGTAAGCAACTGAAGAACTCTATATGGTTGGGTTACAACAGGCCTCAGGCGGACCAATATGGCTATGTGCAATATTGCATGGCCCTAAGCAGCGATCAGGAGCTTGGTACGTATGACCAATGATCGAGCAATCATTTATAAGCGCTTAATGAATGCCTTAGCCAGACCATTCTAGGTGTGAACATGGGGTACATGATGTTCAACTTCAACCCCAACCGACATGCAATAATCATCAAAAGTTTTAGACGTGAATTCTCCAGCATTATCCAATCGAGTATATTTAATCGTATAATCATGGTAGTGAGCCCTGAGCTTGATAACCTGAGCCAACAGTTTGGAGAATGCAACGTTCCTTGTGGACAACAAGCAGAAGTGTAACCAATGTGTGGAGGCATTAACCAAAACCATAAAATATCTAAATGGTTCGCATTGAGGGTGAATCGGTCCACAAATGTCCCCCTGAATCGTTTGTAGAAAAATAGGAGGATTCGAGGAAATCTTGTCATAAGAAGGCTTAATAATAAACTTTCCCATGGAGCAGGTTTGGCATGCGATTCCTTGAATTGAACCTAAACTTCGGGTTAATGGATGCTCGTGTGAAGATTTGAGGATACAGCGCATCAATGTTCATCCAGGTTATCTCAAACGATTATGCCAAAGTGTAATTTCGTGCGCGATCCCTAGAGGTAAGGCCGGCCACATAATGGCTTTCAATAGGGCATATGGTCATAGTATACAGACCACTCGGGATACGCTCTATCTTCTATAGAATACGTTTTTGGGCATATTCGTAGGAAGGTATGCACATAAATTCAACTCCATTTTCTATATAGGTTTCAGCATGGTAATTATTGTTTTGAATATCTTTAATGCTCAACAACGTTCTTTCGGAATGTAGAGAATAAAGTGCCTCTTGAATGGTTAAAATAGTTCCATTGGACAACATTATACGGGCCTTTCCGTATCCTTTGATCAGGTTGGATAAACCTGAGAGGGTTGTCAG
The DNA here is from genome assembly GCF_963583255.1 of Pyrus communis. Classification (NCBI taxonomy): domain Eukaryota; kingdom Viridiplantae; phylum Streptophyta; class Magnoliopsida; order Rosales; family Rosaceae; genus Pyrus; species Pyrus communis. The sequence continues at coordinate 12,754,250 of NC_084819.1, forward strand.
AGGTGCATTCTTAGGTATGAAGTTAGTGAAATAGATGCGTTCACGCAAAATGATGTGTGTGGTTGCACTATTTGCCAAACAACTAACTTTCCCACTAGTCATACGTAGAATAAAAATTAATTTGAATCGGTCACATGCATAAAAGTTTGAAAACTTAAATCCATTCAATTAATTTTGTCGAGAAAAATTTATGAACTTCAGGTTCATAGTACCTACAAACAAATGCATATATATACATAAATATCTAACAAGAAAATATGCAAATAGAACTTCAGGTCTAGAATTATAATTGAATTAATTATTTGGACTTCAGGCCAAATTTAAAGGGTGGGTGAAAAAATATAAAACCCAACTTGCCTAAAAAAAAATAAACAGTTAAACTCGAGGTCCAAAAACAAGGACCATAAACCCATGAGTGGGTTGAGCAAATCTGATTGATTGGTCCAGGCCCAAAAATTGGGCTGGAGTAAGGCATGGGTAATAGGGCTAATCGTGTGCGGTGGGCACGGATGCACCAGAAAAGCTGGGTTCTGGTGTGTAGCAGCGCATGGGGTCCACAACAGCCGTGTAGGTTGGGTTCCACTGCAACGGGGACACGAGGGACACCAAAGCCTAATTGGGCTGGTGTCGTTTGTGGGTCGAGGGAAGTGTCCAAGCCCAAAGGGCTGATACTTGCTGAGAAATAGGCCAAGCCCAATTGGGCTTGGGTTTTTGATCCAGACACCCTAATGCAAGCTGGGTGAACTCGCCGGAGAAGAAGACCGGCGCCACCGCTTTAGGCAGTCCTGTCATGGTGCAAAAAATCACTACGAAGGCCATGGGTTCAACGACAACCCATAAATTTGAATGGAGAATGAAAAACTCTCAACGTTGTAAAACCCTTGAATTTTTTTATTTTAATTTCAAAAAAAATAAAAAATTGAATTTCAAGCAAAGACTCGTCGATGATGACTTCAGGTCGTTGGGGAAGTAGATGGAGATGGTTGGGCATGGTTGTAGGCCATGCTACTCGACGGTTCAAGGGAGGCCACACCGTCTGGGCGTCGGGTTTAGGGTTTGGTCCTGGAGCAATGGCTCCAGGTTCGGGTTCTCGGCTTGGGGGAAAAAGAAGCCCATCGACATGGATGGGTTTTCAACGAAACCCTAAAAAATTCTTTTTAACATTTTTCAATTCCATATTAATTTAATGCATATTCATATAAATAATTTAATACATGAGTAGATATTTGATGCAATTCATGGCAATGTCAAATTCATATAATTCAACGATTATGGATATAATGCATATACAATTTACGTAGAATCTAAAATTCGAAAAACGTAAAGTTATGTCATGCATTATGGTGAACGTTCATGCTATCAAGGCTACAAAAATATCGAGATAAAAACCATTGTTTTGAAAGAAGTTGATTGCATGATGATATTGATGAACTGGTTTGGTGCATAAAATTTTTCTTCAATTTTGGCTTTCCATCTCCATAGCTTATATCACGTTCAACATAAAAAATTCAAATTGAATCGATAAACGTATATGAATCAATAAAACCAAAATTTAATCAATTAAAAACAATTGAAACGTAATACTCCCCTGATTGAAGACGAATAATTTTTACGTTAGATTCCTAAGCGCAGTAGTATGAGCATGCTGGTAACATGTTGTGGGCTATATTTAATTGACAGAGGAAGGGGGCCGGCGGCAGAGAGAGAGATTGGAGAGAGATATGTGTTTGTAGGGTTATGTAGAAGAATGTGTAGAGGATGATATTATTCCCCTACGTAGTGCCTTTATTTATAGTAATAAGGGAAAGAAGAAATCCTTCATCCCCAAGGAATACAAGTCCATATAGGAAAGAATAACTAGAATCGAATCTAATCTAGGATTTACACAATCACACTTAAACTAAAAAGTTTACAACAGTTCATTTATTTTCATAGTAAAATGCACGAAATAAAGAAAGTTAGACAAAAAAGCATAATATCATTAGTTAACATATATAAACATACCTCCAAGGTTTTCAAGTCCATTTTGATCAATGTTTTGTGTAATTGGAATAAACTCCACCTTACAAAGTTAGGTAGTTTGTTCTCTCAACCAATGATGGGGTAAGTAATCTTGTTTTTCCACCAAACCAAAACTATAAACATAAATAGTAGTATAATGCATCAGAATCAACAACTATAGCACTTTTCAACAAAAGAAAAAATAAAACACATTATGAAAAACGTACCAACAAAGTCGGAACAAGTCCTGTTACCAAATGTGGCTTACTGGCATGTACAAGCGATTTGTTCAAACACCCAGCAATCGTTGCTGCCCAATTATATATTTGAATTTGATCCAAGTTTTCACATATACCCACAAGCTTCCATGAAATTTGAGTAGAACTATTGCACAATAAGAGTGTGTTACAGAAATAAATGCACACTAAACGTGTAAGGTTTGCACGCTCTTCATTTGATCTTTCGGCAACTATATTTCTTATGGATGCCTCAATTCTAGTCTTTGTAACACGATCGACCATATCTGATAAATATTTAGACATGAATGTTGTTTTCTTTGTTTTCTCTCCTGCCGTACTGGTGTATTCCAATTTTGTTTCCTTCATTAGGAATGCCGAATATATCAGCAATGTCATTATGTCATTAGCTGTCACCACCCCTTTGATGTCACCAAATACAATGCACCATTGGTCTTTGTCATATTGTTCAATTATCATCTTGATATCATTGTCCAAAGCACTAAAGTGCTTGGTTGTCACAAGCTTATCTCTGTATGCTCGGTATAGTCTCCAAAATGGTGTTGTCTTCATATGAATATCGTGTCCAGCTTTAACATATTCTTCAATTGTACCATACAAACTAGCAAAGTGTAGAAGATTAGATTAGTAGTTCATGCTCCCATTCTTAGCCATTAGTACCGCCATGATGTACCTAAAACATTTTTAGTCAAATAATTTGTACCAATATATATATATATATATATATATATATATTCTAGGCTGCAAGATGTCCACACAAATCATATATATCACTACAAGAAGATGTTTACCAAGATGGCCACACGAATCATATATATAGCACACTACACGAATCATAAATTATAGGCTCCAAACGTACCAAAAGCTAGGTGTCAAACTACGAACATGTTTACCAAGTAAAAATTGGGATCAAAACCTTTGAATTCAAAAGACTATCAAAACCAAACAACATATCATATTCATGTTCAAGCATACTACAAGAAGAGATGTAGTAGCACGCTAACGAATGTACCAATCATAGCCAACACACAAAAGATCAAAACCTTTGACTTCAAAAAACAATAAAAAATGAATGCACCCAACTGATAATTTGAATAAAAATCAATAACTGGAACCTGAATACCAATGTCAACCTTGGTAAGGAAAGAAGGCTTCTGAAACTTATGGTATGTTCATAGGAAGGAAGAAAGTGCCGTTGGAAAATAGAATTCACTAGAGAAAAAAAAAACATTATCCTTAAATTGAAACCCTTCTGATATTCAACAATCAGTATTCTTCTCGGATTAAAACTCTGAGGCATTAGTTAGCAAGAATCAAGGAACCTTCTATCCTTTGGCGTGAAGAAACTGGATACGGGAAACTGATATGTTAAAAGCTATGGCAAAATATGTAATTTAGGTACATTACAATGGGTTAATCAAAATACACATGGCACCAAAATTGTAGGAGAATGTTTAATCAAGGGAGTTATATATATAGAGACAAAAACTTTCATTATATTTTAAGTAACTCCACTAGTTTTTAAATATGTCAATGAGAGACAAAAACATAAAAATAATTAAAGCCCAGCCCAAAAACATGGAAACAATGTTTAAAATACCAGTCATACCCCTAAGGCTTTAGGGCTATTAATAAAACTCAACCTATCCTCGACTATTTCTGCATAATCAGTTTTGAACCTATATGGAGAACCAGTTTGTATCATTTATTACTTGAATCAATTCAACCCATTTTTGTAGAATTAATTCAACCCATCTTCGACTATTTTTGTATAATCACTTCTACATGTTTTCGACCATTTTTGCAGAATTAGTTCAATCCGTCCTCGACCATTTTTGCATAATCACTTCAACACTTCCTCGACCAATTTTGTAGAATCACTTCAACCCTCTTCAACTATTTTTGCAAAATCAATTCAAACCGTCTTCGACCATTTTTGTAGAATCAGAATCACTTCAACCCGTCCTCGACCAATTTTGCAAAATCAATTCAACTCGTTCTCAACCATTTTTGCAAAATCACTTTAACCCGTCCTCGACCATTTTGGCAAAATCACTTCAACCCATTCTCGACCATTTTTGCAGAATCACTTCAACCCGTCCTCGACCACTTTTGCAAAATCAATTCAACCCGTTCGACCATTTCTTTTTTGCAAAATCAATTCAACCCGTCTTCGATTATTTTTTTTGCATAATCAATTCAACCTGTCTTCGACCATTTTATAAAGAATCAGTTCAACTCGTCTTTAACCATTTTTGCAGAATCAGTTTCAAATTCATGTAAAATCAGTTTTGTATACTTTTTTAGTAGAATCTTTTTGTATAGTTTTAGTAGAATTAGTTTGTATATTTTCAATAAAACTACATACATGCCATCAGTCCAACCTCTCGTTGACTATTTTTGCAAAATTAGCTTTAAATATATTTTAAATCAGTTTTGTATAATTTTTAGTATAACCAATTTTGTATATTTTTTGTAAACAAGTTTGGCAATTGGCCATCCACTTAACCTCACTTAACAAATCCAAATCTTTTTTTATTTGAAATCCAACTCTTTTTGTATTAGAAATCCAACTATGTTCTATCGAAAATAAAAATAACTAAAAAAATCAAACAAATATGATACTTCATCAAAATTGTTTCCTTCTCCAAGCATTGTTACTCATCACCGATTGAACAATTTGTTACTCCGACTCACCCAACACAATTAGTTTTCGGTTTGGATGGGCGAGTTAAAGAGGTATTTGTGTTTGAAAATTTTGAATTTCGAAGAGCCATAATGATTGAAGGACGAAGGAGGTTGCAAGCTGGTGCGGCGGCAAAGAAAAAGTAAAAGAACTAGCACCAACAAGGGAGATGAAAAATATGAAAAATAGTAAATGGCTGCTGACTTTTGGGAATAGGAGTGATTCCACGTGGTAAGCATGCCAAGTATGAAAATAAAGTGCAGCCAGTGTAACAAGTGCAGCAATGTGTATATATTGAGTAGGTTATAACAATTAAAAATAAAAAAAAATAGCTCAAACAATTAGTATTTTTAAGTTTGAAGAATTAAAAATCTTCCTATGAACCCACCACCTTAGCCTTGTTAGTAGCTGGCCCTTGGAACTTGGAGGCTCACAACACTTTGGATAATGGTTCCGGCCACCAGGATGGGCTGGACCTATGCCGTTTGGTGCCTGACGCTACGAGCAGCGTTTCGAACCATCTTAGCCTGCACCATAGTCTACACCACCACCCTCTATGGTCCACAGCCTCTCAGGCGTTTAGTAGCCTACCCTGCATACTCTTACCTCACCACAATCCTCATCGTCTCAGAAGCGACGCTGGGGGAGGCACTGAGAGGCTTCTGGCATGCGCTTTACGCTTGTATTCAGGTGTTGATCCTTTCAATCCTGAGCCTCCGGCTAATAAGGCCGGCGCACTTCAGTTACTTTGTATCATCCCTTGCAGTGGCTTTGTGCGCTTTTGTTGTGGCACTGCCGGGAGCAACCAACTTGATGTCAAAGAGGATTGCGTTCGGGCAGATTGTGATTGTGTATGTAGGCACTGCCATTCATTGTGCAGAAGCTGATGAGTTGGTACTTATGCACCCGATTCAGGTGTCGTTGAGTACTATGCTTGGAGCCTCGGCATGTGTTGGGGCTATGTTGTTTCCCAACTTGTTTTTCTATCAGAAGGCATCTCTGGCGGCTGTGTTGTCTCCCTACCTTGCCTACGACGAGGTATTTATACATCTAACTATATGTATACATTTATAACATTTGTTGTTTGTCTTCCATATGTCTGCATCATTTTGTATGGATCCTAAAATTCTTGTAAACGATGAGTGCAAAGTTTTCACAGTTTTTTTGTCGACAAAGTTATCACAGTTCAAACTTCACATAGGTTAGGCCAGTGCGTCCTTGCATGTAAGTTCGAAACTCCTTTGTCGTATATTAGAGTAGTTTAGAATCTCGTATTCTTAAAAGTTCACAATGATTCAACTCATGTGTCCCTATAATCTTTTGGTTTTTTTTTTTTGTTTTCTTGTTTTGGTTATAAAAGGCATTCATGAGGTAAGAAAATGATAAGATACAAACTTATAACAAAACTTCTAAATGAACTGAGTTAAAATTTAGTTAAAAATTGGGAAGTTTAAGTAAAAATAATATTTTCCTCAGAAAAAAACAGATCGCCTAATCCTCTATTTTAATTTAAAAAAAATTGAAAAAACACCCAAAAAAGAAGGGTCAGTGGAGGAATATATCCTAATATTCTTTGAACTGCCTGAAAATCAATCTATTCTATATTCCTTCATGGCTTCATCTTCAACTTCACATCCACCAAGTAATTCCATTCTTTTTCTAGCAACTTACACCGTTCAAATTCGAGATTTCAACATTAGTTTTACTAAAATTTCTACTTGAAATCGGTATATGATGTTTGCAAAGAATAAATACGCAAATTGAGCGATATATTACCTTCAAGTTGTTTTATTTCTTGTAACCCCCCAAAATCCCGAGCATGTCACGATGAGCCTAACGGCAATGCTTGTAACATTTACAGGTGAGACAAATGTGCCAAAAATATGCCGAGATTGCTACGAAAAGGTTTGACTTGTACTTAGACGCAATCTTGTCTCAAGACAGCTCTGCTGCACTTGACTTTATTTTACAGGCCAAGCCCTTGGCTGAAGCAGGAGAAAAGCTCCTTCGAAGTATCGAACATAAACAGGTAAAACTACCTTCTGAACAAGAGTTTGGATCCTCTGCTGGGGTTTTCGCTGCTTACATTGTGATTTTAACCAATGTGGTTTTCTTTTGGACAGGAAGCCTTACTGTGGGAGAGACCAACAATCAGAAATATCCTCAACCGTAGTCGCTTCTCTGTTCAAGAAAAATTGCAGGAAGTTGAAATACCCTTAAGAGGGATTGCAATAGCTGCAACTTCATGCCCTTCCTTTCCTGTTGCCATGATTAAGAAACTGCAAACGGACGCTTTACTCGACATGAAAAAGCGAATACATGACAAGCTTGAGCAACTTGAGCACTTTGCACCTTTCTACACAAAAAAGAAAACGGAAAGATCTTTGGATGAGGCCTTCTGGTCCCTTGAAACCATTTCTCGTGAGGATTTATTGGCCTTCTTTTTCATTGGTTGTCTGAAAATTCTCCAAGAAAATACCGAGGCTGTTGAAGAATGCAAGCATGAGTGCTCTGGCATCGAAAGCTCAAGCAGTTCACAAAATCAAAGCAATTATTGTACCAAATGGAGCTGTAGACTTTTGTGCATTATACCAAGCAAAACAAGTCTACGATTTGCAGTTAAGTGTTCACTTTCATTAGGCCTTGCAGTGCAGCTGGGTTTCCTGTTTAACAAGAGAGAAGCATATTGGGCAGGACTCACAATTGCAATAAGTTTTGTCAGGGGAAGACAAGCAACATTCACTCTCACAAATGCTCGAGCGCAATCTACGGCAATGGGGTCAATCTATGGGATCTTGTGTTGCTTCATATTGAAGAAAGTTAAGGACTTGAGTTTCTTACCTCTTCTACCTTGGTTAGTTTTGACAAGTTTTCTGAGGCACAGCAGGATGTATGGCCAAGCTGGAGGAATATCAGCAGCTGTAGGGGCACTACTAATACTCGGCAGGAGACATTATGGCCCTCCACTCGATTTTGCGATCGCTAGAATCACAGAGGTTGTCATTGGATTGATCTGTTTCATCACCGTAGAGATTCTCACATCCCCTGCAAGAGCAGCAACTCTGGCAAAACTCGAACTTTCACTTGGGCTGGGATCCCTTCAAGAATGTATCAAAGATTTAGTTCTTTTCGACAACGAAATCGCTTCAGTGGGTCCAAAGTTGAGACAGAAGCAGAACAAGTTGAAATCCCACGTAAACAAGTTAGAGAAGTTCATTGAAGAAGCTCAGCTGGAGCCTAATTTCTGGTTCATCCCTTTCAATGGTGCCTGTTATGGCAAGCTCCTGAGATCTTTATCTGACACGGGGAATCTTTCCATTATCATGTCCAACATAATAGAATCTCTCTCATTCGTGTTACAGCGCTCCGAACTTGATTTGGAAGAACTCCGAGAACCCATGAAGGGCATCGAGAAAGATTTGGAGATTTTCAAGAAAAAAATTGGGAATTCTCTGCAATGCCTCCAAGAGCTGGCTTCCAATAAGTCTCTTGCAGTCCATGGCAAACATGACATTGAGTCGGGAACATTATCAGCAAGAGAAAATGGTTCTAGGGTTTTGGATTCAGAGAAGGAAGAGACTGAATGCCTTGTAGATTCTTTTCTTCAAAATTCCAATGAATTATCCGACAAAATTGCCACCATGACTGGATTAATAGAGGATCGTCAGAAGCTTAGAGGGCAAGTAACTGTTTGTTTGGGTGGATTAGGGTTTTGCATCAGTAGTCTGCTGGGCCTGGGGGAAGTAAAAGAGATGGAGAAAGATTTTCAAGAACTTATCAAATTGGAACACCCTTCAAGCCATGTAATAGTATGAATACTCACATACTTTAATACCCTAAAACATTAAGACTTCCTACCAAGTTTAATTATTAGTCAGAGGGTTTTTAATTATTGAAAGGATCTTGCTTCCAACTTCTAATATACATGCTTTCCCACTAAGTTCAAAGTTCAGCAAATTTAAATGCCATCAACAATGGCAGATATGGGCATAGTTTAGTTGGCTCATGCAATGTGTTTCTCTTTCTCCATCAACGATCGGTAGTTTAAGTCAGATTAGTTTTTCTTTGTTATGAATAATTGTATCATTAATTTTTCGTTGTACAATGTACCCATTTTCCAGGAGATCAATTTAGTTACGTTTTTATCCATTTTTTTATGAGCATTATGGATATGGATAGTTTACACATACTTTCATGGGCACTGTGTGACACACCCCGACCGTGATCGGAGCGTGCTGGCCGTCACACGAAGGTGACGTAGCCATGTGCACGTGTAGAAGCCAATAAAGTAATAATATAAAAGTACGAATAATTTAACAACTAGCATACAAAGTACTAAACAAGTGCTAGCGTAAGTGAAAGACAATTTCAGAGCAGGTCTACAGCAGTCCAAAAGAAAGTTGGGACAAAAGTACACCCGAAGGTGACCCTACGCTGGTGAGTATATGTCAGAAAAGCCGGGAGAATCCTCTGGGAATACCACCGAAACTGCTAATCAACTAGAACCTGGAGGGGCGCAAAACAAAAGCGTGAGTGGGCAAAAACAAAGCTCATTGAAAACCATTTATCAAAAATACATTCTAACCCCTCGCCGTAAAACCTGTATACTTCCCAGAAAATAAACATATATACGTATGTATAGATATGCCAACCATGCTCAAGGGTATGCCAATCATGCTCAAGAATATGCCATGTCAGAACCTCATAATGAATGCAAGTGCTCAGGTATGAATCACATCAATAGCACAACAACTGGCAGCCGGAGTCACCTAACGTGACCTGTACGGCTGCATATAGAGCTCAAATCTCAACTCAACAACTGAACCTGCCCACGAGTCGGAACCACCTAAAGTGGTCTGTACGACAGGCCTGGGTGTAATATATATGTACGCTCTAGTGCTACGATCACGTGAAGGCTGTGCGAATAATCGCGGGTCACCTACGAGTCGGAACCACTTAATGTGGTCTGTACGACAAGACTGTGCACCTAACTTGGATCCAAGCTGAGCGTGTGGTGCGGGAGGTGAACATCACGTGAAGGACTGTGCCCTACACTGGGCGGGAGCACTAACACCGGGGGTGCAGGTTATGAGCTCTCTAAGCATCTCAAACTACTGCTGTATGTAAATATGAATACCACTTACCTGGCACTTACCTGTGCGTCCACAGCACCCAATATGCATATGTGTATGCATGCCACTACTAATGCATGCAATGATGCATAAACGATAATAATAAAGTGCATGGCATAACATAAATAACCCTTTTTTTTATCAATTTCTGGGAATATAAATGTATATAGGTATATACGGAAAACAAAAGCCCACTCACTGGTAAGTGGAAGGGTCGTAGCCCCCCTGCCTCGAGTGCGAACGCTCGTCCTCGGGGTACGTGTCACCTATATGCGAAATAACTATAAAAATGTTAACTTTAAAGCACATAACCAACTTCTCGTAATAACTTCTCATACATTGCTCAAAATGGACAAATGAATATACCAACGTGCTCTACACAACCTCAGGATCACAACCATATTTTTAGAAAAATTTTCCTCCGCCGCACGCGCCCCCACGCGCCGGCCAAGGCACGGCCACACGCGCCGGCCACGCGCAGGCACGTGTGGCGCACACTGACGGCGTCAACTGACGCCGTTAGGAATATTCCGTCAGTTTTGACAGATTCCGTTAACGGCGTCAGGAATATTCCGTCAGATTTGACGGAATATTCCGTCACCTTCTCCGGCGAGCCTCCGGCGACGTCGCCGGCGCCAGAAAACTGGAAAAACTTCAAACCTTGTTTTCTCACTCGTTTCTCAACCATTTTTCATGATTCCTGAACCAAATTAAAGCCCTAAACTAGTAGAATCACGTTATACCACTTTTAAAAGCTAAAAACCACGCGATCATACCTGTCTCAAATCTCAAACTCGGCCAACTTCGAACCAGGCCTTCCCGACGTCCAATTTCGTCCAACGAGCTACTCCGACGCTCCTTAGGACCTCACTAAGACACCTACGAGCTTAGAAATCCCAAAAACTCAATGAATAAACTTTGCATGAATAGTACTCAAATCGGCCATTGTCGAATCGACGTGAAAACGAAGGATTTCTCACCTGAAATTGGTATGGCTGTGCTCGCCTCGACCTCACGAGTTCAATGGTGTAGTTGGTTCCCTCGATCTGCTAAGGTTTGGTGGTTTGTGAGTTTGTCCGTACGTCGAAGGAAGAAGAAGAAGGAAGGGAGAGAGAGAGAGAGACACGGGACAGAGACAGAGGGAGAGGGAGAGTGTGACAGTGTGTGTGTGTGTGTGGTCCAACACATGCCACACCACACAAAACAACCAAAAACGTGACAAAAACGAACTAGGGGCAAACTTGTAATTTCACACGTGCGTTTTGATATTTCCGGGACGGGATGTCACATTGTGAATATGGCTATTTTCTTTCCGTTGATTTGAGAATGTGTCCATGTCTGGTTTGATAGTATTTTTACCATTTGCAAAAGAAGGGATAAAAACACTTAAAAATACTTGCAAGAGTATAAGGTAATCGTAGTATAGTCAACTCTAATAAGGTTGTTCTCCATAGGGATTGAATGAATAATTTATGTAAAACCGGAAAAGGTTAATTTTATGACTTATAATAATAAAAACGAATTTAATAAAAATAGTTAAATAAATTAGCAAAGTAAAGAAAACAAAAGAAAATAGTCCTACGTAGTTCGTTCACTTACTTATGAATTATGCATGTATATTTTGAAGGTTAGGTTTTCCTAAAGTATGCTCTACTTGGACCCTCAACTTAGAATGTATATCAAACGTGCAACCCATCTGTTGTATCTTGATCGAATCTAAACATGTAAGACTCATTAAGCTTTGTGAAAACCTTTTGAAAAACCATGCAACCCTTAAGACGTGGTGTTCATCCTAAGTGAAGCTACACATATTAACCACAAGAAGCCTCAATCAATTTTAGGGATAGCCTTTCGCCAAAATTGCATCAAATTACTTTTCTAAATATCCTAATGGTGGCCAATCATCAAGACATTTAGATAGTTTCAAACACGATGATTAATAATTCAAAACCTGCATGAATAATATCATAAGTAAATTAGTTACCAATTGTTGGGGCCCAAAAATGTCACACTCCAATCCAATCAAGTCGTAAGGCCCAATTGTCATGCAAAGCCTACATTCAAGTCCAAGCACATGCCAAGGCACGGGATCGACGAAGAATATATTTACAAGCACGCCATGCTGCTAGGGGTGGGCACAGGCCGGGCCAGGCCCAAATTTGGAGGAATAGGACTCGGCCCGTTTTAAAATGCAATGGGATGGGCTGGGCCAGGTATATGAATTCTAAGATTGAGAACCCGACCTAACCCGGCTCGTTTGAAACGGGCCGGTTCGAGTCGAGTCTACGGGTCCAAATTCCTTTTTCTTTTTTTTTTAGAACATGTTATTTAGATTCTGTATAAAAGTCTATAGTAAAGACTATTGAATTAAATTTTCTCATCAACCAAACATCATCCAATTACATTAGATGGATTTACAGAAACGTTCCACTAATCAACCAAACATAATCTAATTAAAAATATCCAAATCTGAAACAGAAGATTCAAATATATACAAGTCTGAAACTATCACAGGACATACATATATTCAAATTCAATTTAATTCAACAGAAGATTCAAATTCAATTCAATAAAAGATTTGAAATTCGAACATAACAGAGGTCGAGTTTCAAGAACCCAACAAAATCCCTAAATCTAGTGCACCATCAATCTCCTGTTCGAGCACAACAATTTTGGTTATGTTAATCATAGCATCAGCATGTGCGGCATATATCTAGGAAACCCTAAATCCCATATGTTTACAGAATGCAGTAACTCAGAGATGGCAAATTCAGAGAGGGCATATATCTAGGAAACCCTAAATCCCTAAATATAAAAAACTTAATTAGAGAGAATTAGAGATTGCATAATGTAGAGACTCTAGAGAGTAAAGATTTAAGAAATTATACTATCTTAATTTGAGAGAAGATAAGATGAAGGTGGTCGATTTCGATTCGCATGATGATGGTGGTCTTCTAGACGGTGGTGATGAGGTAGTCGTGACTGGGAGAAGAAGGTGGTGATGATGGTTAGTGATGGTGGTCGCAACTCGCAAGTCACCAGAGAAAGGGAGACAAAGACGGAGAATTGGCGATGGTGGCTGTCGAGGACTCGAGTGACTCGAGTTATGAATGAATGGGAGAGGAAAACTAACCTAAGTGTCTGTCTAAGATGAGTCGTGGTGATAACAAAGATCCAATCTAACGGTGAAGAGTGGAGGTATGAATACTCCTTAAATTCACCCAATATCCTAGAAACGGTTCGGGTCGGGGGCCTGTTCATCTTAATATTTGGATCCGCCCCGGCCCCATCAATTCTTCCACCCCGCCCCACTCTGTTTCTTCTACAAAATATTTAGACCCGCCCCAAACCTACCCCGAATCGCAAGGACCAACCCTTACCCGTGGGTCCAGGACCCGTTTATCCACCCTTACATGCTGCGGTGATTAAGCCGAATGTTCACGCCATGCTCATGCCTATTCATCACGCCATGCTTCCTTAGCTACAAATCATGCTAAGCCCAAGTCACATAATCGGGACTTGCCAAGTGGATTATGGTGTGGATGGTTGCAGAAGGTTATCAGGCCTACGTGGAATCGGGGTCATGGAAGACTTTCGGCTATTTGGGAGCCCAAAGATCCAAGCCCATACCCTCTGTATTCCACGTAGGCATTATTGAGAGAAAACTAGCCTAGTTTATCCCTTTCCCTAGCAATCCAACCCCCTTAGGTAGGATTAAACTAGATTCTTGCATTAAATGCATGTTAAGCCCAGCAAGTCAGGCATTTAATGCTGACTTTTCCTTCCTAGCCTGCACAAACAACCAACGTGCAAAAACTGTGAGGCACACTACCAGATTTAATTCATGTGGAAGGCCACCCCGGGAAAGCCGCGCCTCAGGAAAAAGCAATATGCAAGTCTCAACAGCGCATCTAGTTTACACCAAAAAAGGAATAATAGGATAGCTAGGGAGAAAATGAGGGAAGTCCAAGCCATAAAGGGATGTTCCCTTGAAATCTAGAGAAGAACCCTTCATCTACATAAAGAGGGAGAGAAGCCATTGGAGAGAGGATTTAGAGGAACAGAGAGAGAGAAATAGAGAAAATGCATTAAGATAGAATCACCCAGGAAGAAGCCCAGAAAGTTCCATTTTAGTCCAGAAGATGACTCCAAGCCTTAAGCATCACCATTCATGCAACCTTAGCAATTTCCACAGCCTTCTATCAAACATCTCAACCATTAGAAGCCTTGCTGTCACCGTAGGAAAGCCTAAAACATGCAGCTAAGAATGCCATGCCAACCTTCTCTCTCATGTAAATTGATAATCTTCTAGCTTCCACATCACATTTACTTGAGCAAGTCATTATCTTGATCTTTCATGTTATCTTCGAGCCGTTGATGTTACCAAGGTATTTCCTAAGACAAGCTACTTTTTCGAGATATCCTGAAACTTGTCACGAATCTGCACTAAGGGAGACACGAGGAAGTTCTCAAAGCCCAAGTCTACCTCGACCTAAAAGTCCCCTAACATAAATTGGCAACTCTACTCGGGACAAGTCGTAATCTTCATTCAATGGCTCATAGATCCGGAAGAAACATTACCAGGAGCGGCAACACCTCAAATAAGGTGAGGCTGCTTCCCGAATTGACGAGTCTCAACATGAAGGCCAATGCTAGAAGAGCTAGGATAACTTGGACGAATACGACATGCCGAACATCATTGCAGCTGTTCATGCCTTGGGTGAAGCCCAAAAAAGAAATTGATGCGTCCGTAAAATAGTTGAAAAACTCAATCCCAAAGTCAAGCGAGAAAGCCAATGATAAGGATTGCACGCCTAGGGAAAATGTTTCTCAAGAGGAGTCTGCTGCTGTTACAGGTAAGGGTCTTGAGAAAGCACCATAATTTATCACTCAACAAGACGTCATAGCCATGCTAAAAAAGGAGCTGCACATGAGTTTGGAGGACTAGAAATATATAACAACTCGTCCCAGAATTTACAGAACGAAAGGGCAATTTTGTAATTTCACTGGTTGAGTTAGATATTTTGAAATGTAACTTTTTAGGTCTTAATTGGTGTGCTAAGGGCCTCACCCTTTTTGGTTTTGTCTCCCGGCCCACTCTATCGTTTTTTCTCTTTTCCCTCCTCATTCTTCTCGGGGACCACACCCCTCTCTTATTTTTTTCTCTTCTCTAATTTCTCTCATCACTCTCTAACCTCTCTCTTTAGGAAAGCATACAAACACAACAACAATAGCAGCAGTTGCACACAACCATCCCTTACCTTCTATGTGAACCCCACGAACCCAGAAACGGTCAAGGGACTCTTCCCTAGTTTTCTGGCGAGAGCCATGCGTTTCTAGGAATTTTATGGCCATCTCTAGCCACCTTTTGGCTTCCAAATAGGTATAATCTTATTCCTCTCGTCTTAAGCTTCATTTTGACATATTATGGGTCCAATTTGGTTAAGAAATGAGGAAGTTATAACCTTTTAAAGTTTACCCAATTTCCGGGGACCTCTACCAATTTCAAAGAGATTTTCAGCCAAACCACGGTGAATTAACCATCGTGCAAGGTACCATTCTCTTCATCTTGTTTAGTACTACAACTTTGGTTTTTGAATCACTCAATTTGGTTAAGTATCGAAGGAAGTTATAAGAATTTGAAGTAGTGCCCAAAAACAAGCCAAGCTTTGGCTTGAAACAGGGTCGACCCAACCCAAATCCTCCCAACTCAGACCCAAACCTAGGTTAGTACCCGGCCCAACCTTGAAGCCCAACCCAGATCCTTTGGGCTAGGCTACCAAGCCCAAACCCAGTAAGCCTAAACCCAATCCCAAGCCTAAACCCAAACCCAGGACCCATACTCGTTGACTTTGACCCAACTCGTTGACTTTGACCTAACCATTAACTTGACCGTTGCCCGTCAACGTTGACTTTGGGTTGACTTTTTTAGGTTTCGGTCAGGAACCCTCCTAGACTAATTTCAACGTCCTGATTCTAAATATGCACTCCGTTTTCCCAAATTCAATCGTTTTAGTATGGTTTTATTGATTGGTCACTTTATGTGCTTAGGTGCAATTGTTTATGGCATTTTCATCTTTGCTAGTTTGCAAGGCTCTTTGACGGTGAAGTACCAATGAGTGGACCCTTTCCAAAATGCATAATTTTGCTATTAGAAATGCATAGATGAAAAGCATGATTTAATGGTTACGTTTTATGAAATGTTTTATGAGTAAATTAGATTTTACTTTTTATGAGATATCATGCTTTACTGAGAATATTTTGGAATACCATCCTTTATCAATTTCATGTTCTTTGTAATATATATGATAGATGACTGTATACTATGAAGATGTTTTGAGATATGATGTTTGAGCTACTAAGCTCCGTTGAGATATATGTACTTATGTTGGAACGATTGTATACAATGTTTTTGTGCTTATCTAGTGGTTACTGTTCTGCCTACGGGCATATGTTCTACCTACGGGTGATTGTTCTACCTATAGGTGTGTGTTCTTCCTACGGGCATATGTCCTGCCTACGGACGAATGTCCTACCTACGGGCGTATGTCCTACCTATAGGTGCGTGAAGAAGAGCCTTCGGGCGATTATGATACCACTATTTAGCACACTATATATGATATATATTTTATGAAAGGTTTTATGGCATGCTAGGGTTTTCGGAAAACCTATCACATATTATGCTATTAGTTTTTATACACTTTGGGGGTAGTATGTTGTGAATAGCTATGTTTGTACTACTTATATATCAACTTGATCCACTCATGTTTTGTTTTGCCACCCCTTAGGACTTAGAATCGAGGTGTACAATACCGGCGTCAAGTACTCCACATCGGCATCTTTGAGTCATCTTGGTTTAGGACCCATTCCTTTGTTCGTTCAATTTTATATTATTTGTTTTTAGTGTTCTAGATTGGTGTATGCTCTGAACACGTTCCTTATTTGCATATTAATTATATTTAAAATTTATAAGTCTTATTATATTCATCGGTTATCATGCATATTAGTATGGCTTTGTCATCTTCGGGTGTTGGCCAGCACAGGCCTACCCTAGTATTAGGAGAATATTAGGGTCGGGCGTGTCAATTTGGTATCAGAGCGTGGTTTGTTTCGAGCATACTTAGGATCTTCTGTTACTATAATGGTGTGTTGGTCATGGCATCATTTGAATGTCACGACTTCTGGATTTGTTGTCATTCGGCATAGTGGTGCAACCCTCATTCTGCATGAATAGTCATATCTAATTGAAGAAGAAGAAATTTCGCGTCAAGATTGTGCCTCATCGGTGACGAAATGGATTGTTGTGCGACTTTCAACATCGAGCCGACACTCTGCAACATGTGTTCCTTAGGAATTACGGGCAGAGTCGTATCTACATAGAAGTGTGGTGAAATGAAAAACCTAAGTGGTTTGAGTTTGAAGACCTAAAAACGGTGATGTTGCTCTATGACATGCATTCCCTAAGAATGGCGCGCAGAGTCATTCTATATGGAAATTATTCGAAACATTGGAAGTGCGTGTTGGAGAAGGCGAGTAAGCACTAGATGTTGTGAAGTTTGGTGGGATCGAATCAGTGTCCTCGGATTTGCTCCCGCTGAGGAAATTGTGTGGATCCTTAGAACAATTCTTGGTGATTGTTCTATCGATAACCTTCTTGCTTACTCCAACCACGAAGTCAAGTTCGCTCAATAATGATTGTCAACTGTACGTCAAATTCTTTGAGCGTTGTTTTTGTCTAGAGTATATACTTTTCCTAGGAGTTTCTTTGGTAGCAGAAGTCATTCTTACCAAAACCAAGGTTATGACAGTTGGAAATCGAGAATCTTCTCAAGTGTCGTGAATTACGAAATATCATTGGTCTTGTCGATTTTTATTGACAGTTGCCAACGATTCTTCGACCATAGCCCAAACCCTCATCTTCGGCTAGGGAATAAATTAGTTTTGTTCGAGAAGTTGTCTCACCCTACCATTGTTCTTATACTCCTCGATGACACCAATAAATTTTGAATCTGTCGATGATGTTTAACTGAAGGTGTCGTTGTGCACTGAGGCAGCATATTGGGTGATGCTTTTACTTTTCGACGGTTGGGACTACTTGATGCGAACCGCCCTATTTTTGACCTAGAGTCTATAGTTATTGTCTTG